>NC_041716.1:17752519-18052519 GCF_900700375.1 Denticeps clupeoides
ATTTTTTTCTGCCATTTGCAGATGGCTGGAGCAATTTCTGCAGTCATAGTGCTGATAACTGTCCTGAAGCTGGGTGCCCTTTTTGAGGAATTACCAAAGGTACAAACATATTTTGCATGTAAGACAACAGTCACATGCAAAAAAAACCCCCAATGGTTTATTTATTTACACACAACTAACCACATACCAATCCACATGTGTACCCATGTCTGTGGGTATTTTAGGCTGTTCTGTCCACCATCGTATTTGTGAATCTGAAGGGTATGTTCAAACAGTGTGCTGACCTCCCTCTCCTCTGGAAGACCAACAGAGTTGATCTGGTGAGTTTTGTTTAAGGAAGCTCAGCCTTCACCCTGCCTTAAAATAAGGAAGCATTTGTAGGAACAACTTTTAGAAAATCAAGGAATAACTTATGCTCTGGTTACCTTTACTATGGTTACAATAGTACTTCATGGCAATTCTCACAGTCTCACCTCACCTCACTTTCCTTAACCTAATCAGGGTTGTGGGTGCTGGAGCCCATCCTGGGACACTGGGCCCAAACCCACATTAGGAAGAGCACACACACATACATACACACACACACACATATGAACAATAGGTTAAAATGAACAAATAGGTCCTATCATGAATACAATTAAGTTCATTCTGTTTTTTATTATTGTTATTTTAGCCAATCGCAGCTTCCGTCACATTTCCCTGCTAATTTTCACTGAGGGTAGAAGGTGCTGATTACTGAAGGGTTGAGACTCCTGCCTGGACATGTTCCTTGGTGTCACCGAACCACAGCAAAATAACCCCCCTTTGCTGAATTCTGCACCGTTTATAGCTTCACAGGTTCCACAAGTGGAACAGCCAGCTTGCCTTTCAGGCTTATGAATAAAATGTTTCAAAAGAAAAGCAGGCAAAATGAGCTTCAAATTTTTGCTTAGACGCTCCATGGCTGTTGATTTTACAGGTCCCCTATCATGAAAATGTCACTTTGTGAGATTATTTAACAGAGTTCCCCCATCCTGAACTACGGGAACTATTTAGAGTTCCCCAAGCCTGTCTATGGCCTGCAGTTGCTAGAAATGATGATAGGTGTAAAGAGTGTTTTTGGTCATTCAGAGAGCAGAAGATCAGATGGTCGGACCTGTAATTTGTCCCCTCATGTCGTCATAAGGGGAAAGGTCACCTCCCATTTCTCATGCTTTTTCTGCCCAGAGAATTTACCACCCCTCCCCTAAAACATCTCCACCAACCGTAATGGCTTCCAAATGTGTGAAAAATGAGCACAAATGTTTTTTTCAGTTCTGTCCTGTGTTTGCTGGAAAAACACTGACTTACTGTCTACGCCAAACATTGTGGTTGGTGAATGGTGTTGATGACGCCATTTGCGCGCTCAACTTTTATCGGCTGCTCTCCTCCTCATTAGCATTTAAAGCTACAGACACCGACATGGCGCATCCTGGGGAAATCTCTTTGTGGGACTGGATCAAATGGGCTGTAATTCTGATCCAAGGCTGAATTCTGGAAAGACTACAGATACAATATAAGGGGACCAATAAGACCGACATAAAAGCAAAATAATTTTCATGTCAGGGGATATTTAAGGACAGGCTCACAATGATACATACAGTCCAGTCTAATGTTTGTTAGCTTTAGGGTTCTAAACTGTTTCCAGCAGACTAAGTTCAGACTTACTTGTTGGCTATAGAGTGAGATTTTCCTTCTCACACTGCACACTGAATGTACTTGGCTGTACTTGAACGTCCTGGTGACCAGGCATGTCAGGGTTTACCCAGGTGTACCCAGGTGTACTGTACCCAGGTAAACTGTAATACTGCGGAACTTTGGTTTCAAAGATTCTAATGTGAAAGATTGGGCACGAGATTCCTGGCTCGAGATGCTGAAGGCACGTGAGAGTCAAAAGAATTTGCGAAAGAACTGCATTTTATTCTCCAGGGCCGAATCAAAAGAATGTCTGTCATATCACTGAAGTTCCACTATTAATAACAGCAAGTGAAAGTGTTGAGAGATGCGCTGGTTTAAAAACGGAACTCCTGTTGAGTGACAGCCTCACTGTCTGTCTGCAGCTGGTGTGGGTGGTCACCTTCGCCTGCACTCTGCTGCTGAACCTGGACGTCGGCCTGGCCGTGTCCGTCACCTTCTCTCTGCTCACAGTCATCCTCCGGACGCAGCGGTGAGTTACGGCCACCTGCAATTACTCGGAAGCGCCGTCGTCCTTGCTCTGATCCAACGCGCGTTCTCCACTCTCTGCCCCTCCCCGTATTAGTCCAAAGTACTATGTTCTAGGCTGGCTGCCTGGGACAGAACTTTACGTGGACGCGCAGACCTACGCTGAGGTGTGAGACGCACTACACACACGCAGGGACGCAGCCTGGAGAAATATTATTTCACGACCAGACCTGACCTGTGTGTGGGTTTGTGGCTTTTTGCAGGCAAAGGAGATTCTTGGCATCACTATTTTCCGCTGCTCCTCTTTTCTTTATCATGCCAACGCTGAGCTTTATCGGCAGGCTCTGGAGGAGAAGGTGCCATGCGTGCATGCGCACACACACACACACACACACACACACATACACACACAGACCTCCAGTGGGCTTCTTGTTCACTCATGCCTGTCTCTCTGTTAGAGTGGGATCAATGTCAATAAGCTGCTGAAGCACAAGAGGAAGAGGATAGCGAAAGAGAAACGAGAAGCTCAGAAGAACAGAAAAAGCAAGCAACTAAGAAATGTCAGTTCATCTCTGTGTTAATGCAGACACATACACACACACACATTTACTTTGCATAGACCAGAACATGTAACCCCTGACCTGCCTGCTCCCTGTGTTTCAGAACGCGATGGTTGTCATACCAACCAATCAGCCGGCATTTTCTGTCAACAAGGAGACGGAGTTCGCCCGCCAGTGTGGCTCGGACCCCTGCACAGACTCAGCGAGTGTGGGCCAATCAGAATGTGTCGCCAATGGCAACGTTAACTGGGGCTTCCAAGATGAGGAGGACACATGTGCCACTTCAACCAGAATACACATGTCCAGCCAGAGCAGCACACACTCGGTTATCCTGGATCTGTCCACGGTCGGCTTTGTTGATACGGTTACACTGAAGATGCTGAAAAATGTAAGGGAGCAAAGTGCAACAGCTTTGATAAATAGTTACACACATAAATTTGAATAACTAACAGACCCTTGTTAGAACGAGTTAAATATTAAGTGTTAAATGAGCTCAGCACAGTATTTAATATAGTCCCAAGCATGAAATAAACTGGATGTTACTGAACTGGACGTACCATTAATGCATACAGAAGAGAAGACATGATCAAATACATAAATAAATAATTGCATAAACATATAATATATACATATATTTGCATAATGTTTATTATAGCACTAGTATGTCAACGTAATGGATTGAAAAAGACAAACTGTGTGTGTGCATTATGATGGCGGCGAGAGAGACAGGCACAAAGGACGGGCTGTATAAAGGTGGCGACGTAGGAACTGATAGAGAGAATGGAGGTCAGGCGGCATGCGACCTTGGGGACGTTTTGAAAATGAAAAAACAAGCTGCCCTTTAAAATGTGCTGCTCGACTTTGTCCTTATCAAGAGAGACGTCCCTCAGACAGAACAAACACTTCTGTGTTCTGTAAAAAAAATCCCATTCTCTTCTCAACAGGAGGACAAGCTGGAGACGGATGTTGACACGTTTCTCTCTCTCTGTTTATCAGATAGTCCGAGACTTTGGCGAGGTGGATGTGGCTGTTTACCTGGCAGGCTGTCAGGGTGAGTGAATGTCTTCTGTCAGCGGGATGATGCCAGGGTGTCCAAAACACACTTTCAGCACAAACACACACACACACACACACATCCTCCCACTCGCACAGTCCAACCATTTTATATGCACAATTACAAAAAAATCAAATATTGCTCAGAGATTATATATTACATGAATCATACAAAATGTGAAATTTGACCAAATGTATTGAATGTTGTTTCATGGTGCTTCAGTGTGGCTTTTAGCTTCTACAATTACATTTTATTTATTTGGTGGACACCAGAGCAAATTACAACATGCTTTCATGCTACCATCGACTGCAACTGTCAATGTACAGTTGTACATGAAATAGTTTGTATGTGTAAATTTACAATATAGATAAAAAGTAAGTGTGTGTGTGTGTGTGTGTGTGTGTGTTTCAGTGTGTGTGGTACAGCACCTAGAACAGGGTGGGTTCTTCTCTGAAGGAGTGTGTAAGAGCAAAGTCTTCCCAACCATCCACGATGCAGTGCTACACTGTCTGATGCTCAAAGGGAGAGAACTGCCCAGTCACCAGCCTATACAGGTAAAGATCTCACACACAGTGGCCAATAGCGGGTAAGGAAGGGGACTCAAAACTGAAGGGTTGCGGGTTCAAATCCAGAACCGTCCCCACACACTGCTCCCTTGGCACCTTTCATGTCTGCCCACTGCTCATTAAGAGTGATGGGTTAAATTAGTTATGTGCACCATGTGCTGTGCTGCAGTGTGTCATAATGACACTTTCACACATTATTGACAGCCCTGGACATGCACAGCCCTGTGTTTCCACAAATTTTTGAAAATAAGCATCTTTCCATATGAGGGCCCACAAAAAGTACACAGTAATTTTTTGTATTATCATTTTTCCTCACATATTAGATGGCTTCTTTGTGTACCTATTCATATGAATAACACACACACTCAATTGTACTGCCAGAACACACACTGATCTGTTGCATGAGATAGGAAATGCGATGTCATCACAGAAACTGACAGTTTGCTGCTCTATGGTAACAGGATTTGACCTGCGTTACCAAACTGTGACCAGCAGGGGTCAGACAGGAATTTCCCCGACAGCCTACCTCCCTCCACAACCCTCCACAGCCCTCCACAACCCTGGGTTTCCAAGACGACAAACACAGTTACCACGGCGACAGGTTCCTTTTATTTAGTTTTTTATTTAAAACCTAAGAAGTCAGCAATAAAATGTGTCATCATTATTGTTATGAGTAATGAGCAGAGGTCAAAAGTGGCACAAGTAAATTCCCCCCCTTCCCTCGCTCTCAGAACAGAGCAGGGGAGGCAAAATGAATGTGAATTAGAGTTCGTGTTTGGCTCTTTTTGTTAAAAGAACATATCTCTGATGGAACCTCTGCTGAGTGGCCTCAGAGCTTAAAAAGAAGTAAAGAATGTTACAGCTTTTTCAAATATATATTTGTGCAGTGGGTTTCCTCAACCCAGACACCCAGTTCTCCTCAAGACTCTTGCTGATCCCTTTATCTGTGAGTCAAGCCCTGAAGGTGAAATTAAGTCATTTGCATGACGTTCTTTAGTGAAATTAAAACCCCAAAATATTTTTTCATCATTTTTCTTTTAATGCACATCCTTTGTACATGACAGACGCCAACTAGTTACACCAAAGATGCACACAGCCAGGGTTTTGAGTATTTATGATTCAATAATTCAGTTTGAATTAGTAATCTGCAGGAAATTGAATACTGTTAAGTAGTTTTTCAGTAAGGTGTAGTATCAAGCAAATTCAGCATGATTACATATTTGTCAGTCAGTAAAACACAAAAATCATACATTCAGAGTACTTGATATAACCGCCGGATACATTTGTGATGATTATAGTATTCAGCAATACTGATTTCTTTACTATTATAATTAAGTTATTCACAGAGGCCTTTTCATATCCTTATCTCTATGTATTTATATTCACCGTAAATTCAAGCCATTTTTTTTCTTTTAATGCTTTACACATTTATACATCCATTAAAGGGGGGTGAGTTCTGTATTTTCTTTTCCTAAATAAAAAATAAACACTGCCTTACGTTTTCTCTGTGACTGTTCCTCGCAACACTATCACGCAGACAGAATACTGGAAACACAACACTTCAGATCTACTTAACGCGCCAAAAAGTATAATTGTACACAGACAGCAGGAAGGAGAGACAAATACAATACTGTGAGTGTCAAAGACTAGATTAGTGCCTGGTGCCTCAGAAAGGAATGCCTGTGTGTATGATAGATTGAGGTTTAGTGCCTTGTGTGTGTGTGTGTGTGTGTGTGTGTGTGTTTTAGATGACACTCTCGTACAGCAGAGTGTTTTTGCTCTGCTCTGTGGTTGGCAGTAGTTTAGTCTCTGTCTCAGGTGGGAGGAACTCCAGGTGGTGCCGCCCCCAAACGGGTGTGGTCAGGTGTTGCCATCGCTGAAGAGAAACAAGAGTGTGTGATCCACACATAAATGACATTAAACTCTCTTAAAGCAAGCGAACAAAAAATAGTGTATAAGTGTACAAGGGCATGTAAAGTGTGTATTGGACTCAGTGCAATAATTTGAGAGATTGCTAATTGTGTAAAGTGAGCCACAATAACACACACCTCTGGGAGGGAGCCCTTGCAGTGCAGCAGTCTGTAGAGAACAGTGAAGGGGATACAGAGCATGGAGGACAAGGCCAACGCCCAGCCCAGTAACTCCCCCCACCAGGGGTACACATACACCCCGTTATACACCAGCCGCTCGTAATTCACCACATGGAACAGGAATACACCCTGGTCACACACACACACACACACACACACTTAATAAAACGGGAAATGTCTGTAATGGAAGATAAACTCACTAGTGTGCTGTACAACATGCAGAGCGAACAGATAGCATTTATTCTCAGCTCTTCGTTGGTCACAGTTAAAAACACCCGGTACAGCGATGACTGAACTTAAACACATTAACTCACTATACAGACTAAAGGTGTGATGTACAACCAGCACCACTTCATATAGGGTAGGGGGCGGTAGCCGATCATACGAGCCACGTCGTCCATGAAGCGATCTGCTCCTGCGAGTAACAAAAGGTTTTGTAGAAAGAAGTAAGAATGAGGGTGAGTGGCTGAAAACAAATGCAGCAGGGCACAGTCAAAATCAATATAAGCTAAATTATTATAAATTCTGTGCACAAGTTACTTATTGACTGGCACATTTAGAAATAAATTGTTTTTGATACATTTGAATTAACCAGCGATATATGTTTTGTCAATGTGAAATATGTGAATTATTTGGTTAGCATTGAGAAAAATATGGAGGTTTTTGATAAAACGTCAAAACAGTCGCCCCTCGACATTCTTTAGAGAATGTCTTTTTTTAAGTTATTTTAAGTTTTCCGTATTGTCACTGCAACCCACTCTTGGCCTCTTGTGATTTGCTGCTTTAATAAAGGCTGGGCCATTTGTATGAGGTTCATATTTCAGATCTGCTTGAGCCTGCAAGCAGACGGGACAATCTGTCTCCTTATTGAAGGCGAATGCCACAAAAGAGGATCTGACATGAATACAGGAAATATCTGGCATGCTTGGAGAGCTGGAAGTGATGAGTTTTGAGGCCTACCATAGACCCAGGCTATGACAACACACTCCCAAAAGGCCTGCCACAGCAATGTCATCCCACTGGCTGAGTAATAATCAAAAAGCTGGAACACATACATGCCACCCTGAGAGAGAAGTGAGAGAAAGACTGAAATTGTGATTCAAATCAACTTCAATTAAACCATTATTTACAGCCGGGATTGGATGGAATAAAATACATCTGAAGTAAATGTTCAAGCCCCGTATTTTACCTGCATTTCAATACACTACTGTACTGTAATAAAATACATTGCTAAATAGATTCAGTATTCTGTCATTATTATGTTTTTCTGTCATTATTACGTTTATTATAAAGCACGCAGTGCTGCGGTTATTGAACTGCTGGCGATGCCCCTCATGAACCCAGGTCAGATGTCCTCTCTGTGCCTCGAACACCACATTTATCCTTTCTCTCTTCTTCATTCTGCTCTTCTACCCTCCAAACTCACCTCCGTTACCATAGAGAGATCCAGGATGAAGCAGATGCCGCAGCATATTGCTACGATGACCTCACGACGCAAAGAGCCAATCAGAGATTTGGGAGGAAGCATGTCCATGAGCCCCGTGATGAAACCTTCCACACCAACAAACTGAGACAGAAAAAGAGACGAGTCACATGACATGAGCCCAGTCTCTCCACCTACAGAGACCAGTGTCTCTTAGCTCATGCTTAGTATGAATATTATGGGATTCTTATAACACCATTAGTTCCAGTTATAAAATTTGGTTGGTGGAGATGTGCCCAGCAGTGGGCAACAGGTCACACAGTTGTGACCACAAATTACTTAAATCCCAAATTAATTCACAGAAAATAAAAATATTCAATTATTAATAAATGCAATTGTTTATTCAATTTATTGTGCTGCAAAACAAAATGTGTCCTCTGCATTTAACAATCACCCTTGGTGAGCAGTGGGCAGCCATGACAGGTGCCCGGGGAGCAGTGTGTGGGGACGATATAAACAGAGTTTAATGCTGAGGACAGAATGAAGGCTGTGGGTGTGGTGCTGTGGCAGGAGGTTCACCTGACTGTCTAGGCCCAGAACCAAAAGCATGAAGAAGAAGAGCACCGCCCACAAGGGAGCCAGTGGCATCAGGGTGACTGCTTTCGGATAGGCTATAAATGCCAAACCTGGACCTGGGGACACAGCAATTGAGAGCAAAGAATCAAGAGAAAATAAAAAGAGATGAATTCAGGAGATAAAGGTGTGTGCTCACCACTCTCTGCAACGCGGCTTATGTCCACACCCTGTTCTGCCGCCATGAACCCCAGGACGGAGAACACCACGAAGCCAGCGAAAAAACTTGTTCCGCTGTTTATGAGCGCCAGCACAAATGCGTCTCTGGAAAAAAAAAAAAGATAAACAAGTGATTTGCACAAGTGATGCATATTCTTCATCTCATGGACACAAACTTCGGAACTTTATATGCACACACGTTTAGCGGCAGTGATGGTCTAGCGGGTAAGGAAGTTGACTCATAACTGAAGGGTTGCGGGAACACATGCAAAGGGCACATTTCTGTGTGTGCACCGTGTCACAATGACAAAAACAAACAATCACTTACAGTGCATTCATAAAAAAAAAAACACGCAGACACACACACACACAGGCAAAAAAAAGGCATGAATACACACAAATCCAGTGAATCAACATACCAGACATTCCCAGTGTAAAAGGCTTTTCTGCCCATTTTAGGACGCAATGTTTGCAATTTGTTTTGTCTTATTTAGGCTGCGTACACACACACAGAGTCCATGTCCAGCAGTAAGTAAACTTGCTATGAATCAAGGCTGATCCTTCAGTCAGGAGTCCTCTGAATAGTACTCTTTTTTTTCTCCTCTGTGTGTGTGTGTGTGTGTGTGTGTGTGTGTGTGTGTGTACTCACTGGTAGCAGTTGTTGTTGAAACGGTTATAGCTGCCCAAAGCGGTCAGCGCTCCCAGACCAATTGCATAGGAGAAGAAGATCTGAGTCCCAGCATCAATCCACACCTAACACACACACACGCTAACGTTTCATTACACAATAATCAAAAACACCTATCACGTCACCATTATTATAATAATCATTACAGACACACACCTCTCCAATAATAACATGATCACAATAACACACCCCTATTTCATGAATCACACACACTGAAGACATATTGACCACACACACCTGTGCCTGTGTAAGTTTGCTCCAGTCTGGTTTCAGGTAGTACACAATTCCGTCCAAGGCTCCAGGCAGCGAAACACCATGAACAAACAGAACCAATAGGACCGCGTATGGGAAAAGAGCTGTGAAGTACACAACCTGTAACACAGACACACACGTGCGCACACTTAACATTAAAGCTGACATTTCATTACAGCACAATTTTCTTTTGCACAATTGTGGTGTGAAAATACACTTCAGGCAACGTATACAGCAGTTCTTCATCTTATTCAGTTCATCATCAGGAGAGGTAAGGTTGTACAGATTTCAAAATCTGGATAAATTGGATGACTTCTCACTCCTTGAACAACCAAACGAGGGATTAATTGCTGGTAATTTTAAAGAAATTATGTACACATGATTTGTGAAATTATGTAAATTCTAAATGTACCAGTCTATCAAAGCAGACTGATTTTCAGTTTCTTTTAAAGTCATTGTCACCAAATTCTGTCTGAGCTTTCGATATTAACACACACACACACACACACACACACACACACACACACACACACACACACACACACACACACACAGACACAGTAATCTGCTTATAGGTGCCTGCCTGAATACAGCCCTTTGTTTTTGTGCTGGACAAGTACCAAGGTTTCCAAAACTCCAGACACAAAACAGCAACTACACACACAAACAGACCTCTAATAACACGGTCATAAACCCACATGCATGCACATGCAACGGGACAAGCATCTACACATTACTGAACTTATATCAACACACAAACACACGAATATTAACACAGACACACACACAGCACCTTGCCTGTGGATTTCACGCCCTTCCAGATGCAGAAATAGACAATGACCCAGGTGACGATCAGACAGAGCACCATGTTGCCACTGATGTCCCCCACCTCATCCAGCCCCCCAGAAAGACGCAGCACGTTCCTCCTGACGGAGGAGACGATGGGACGAGAGACAGAGTCAGAGAAAAGAGTACAGAGGTAGTGAGGACAGACAATCGTCCAAATGAAACACTGCTGTTTGACATACATACTCATTTAACGCAGCTAAGTCCAGCAAAGTCGAATGAGTGCTTCAGAAATAAAATACAAAACAGACACAGGCAAGATCACTCACTCCCAGAATTCCATGACGGGTGACTGCATGCCTTCCAGTTCAACGCAGCTGCTGTTTGTTGCCGAATGGTTGGGACACACTCGCCGGAAGTCCTCTGTGCAGTTTGGCGTGTTCCAGTGGTTGCCGCAGGTCGCCCATGGCAGTGGTGAGGTAAAAGAGTTCAGCAGAAAGTAGAGTCCCCAGACCAAGATCATGATGTAGTAGGTGTTGCAGAAAAACACAATCACCATGGAGGCAAGGCCCAATCCTGAGAAAGAGACACAACATGGAATATAGCAGACAAAAAAATTACACAAAGGAAAGAAAAAGTGTAAATCTGGGCATAAACATCCAAGTCACGCTCAACCTATCACAGCAAGTACATTATATGCAGAGGTTCACGTCATAAATGAACCCTAAACAGAACATCTGTAACCAAAGGCAAATCTTTTGGATACTAATATGAACCTATATACACTACCACTCAAAATCTAGGCCGCACCAACTCTACGAAAGCAATGACAGCTATTGTGAAGAAAGTAAGTTGAATAATCACATTCTTCGGAGTCACCTGCCTTTAGCCTCAGGACAGGACACTATTGTCACCATAATCAGATTTACGGGATGGTCATTTATTAAGTAAAAACCGCAACAAGCGGTCAACACTGGAATTATAGAACAGGCCAATCGCCATCCCCAGTGTCTAACTTAAAGAAAAGGGTTTACGTCTGAGCACTTTTGTTTTGTATAGTTTTGAGTGTTCAGTTTACAGTTGTTCTACAAAGTAGATTTCTTCAGAATAAGAAAGACCCACAAATGATAAGGTGAGTCCAAACATAATGGTAGTGTGTTAAATATGTTAATTGTAACTATGTATCTCGTGATTTAAATTACCTTTGAAGAGGGGCGCAATGTTCCATGCCGACACCCCGCCCTGTTTCATGAACTGGCCCAGCGCAATCTCCAGAAAGAACACAGGGATCCCCCCAACAAAAACCATCAGAGCGTATGGGATCAGGAACACGCCTGGAACACCACACAACAAACACAGTCAACGAAACGTACACACCTCCACCAGACACAACTTACAGCACAGTCAACAAGACACATAATGCCACGCATAATCCTACAAACCAAGATGTCATTTAACACAAACAGCATACAGAATACACAACTTAAGCATAACACAGCACCAAACCTTTTAATATATTACCATAAAGGGGTTGTGCTGTAATGGAACTATCAGCCAAGCAGATCAGTGGTTCCCAACCTGGTTAATCACAGGAGGGCCACAGAATTGTATCTGTGCTGAGGTTACCAAAATTCTAATAGCAATCATTAATTGTTTTCTAAAAAAAATCCCAGTAACACACCCAAACGCTGTATAATCCTGTATGCTATATAGACTAGAGCTGTAAATCTCGGCCCTGGCCTGTCTACGGTTCTGCAGTGGCTAGAAACGGCGATAGGTGTAAAGAGAGCTTTGGTCATTCTGCTTCGCAATTATTAAATTGACATTAGCTGAGTTTTTAAAAGTACTTTTGCAGATGAATTGTGTTCGTTTGTTAAGTTGCTAGAGTGACAAACTTAATTCGAATTATATTAAACATTCAACACACTCTCCCAACTCAACAATAACATTTCGATTTAATTACACAAGAGTCAAGGGAGCGTCTATCTAAGGAAAATTCTCGAAGTTGGAAGTTGTGTCTATGACAAATACAAAAAAAAAAAATGAACACAACATTCACTTCCAAACTGCCACAGTCACTCGAGCAGCAAAAGAACACAACATTTTACTCCATCTGAAATGGAAAAAACAGGATTTAAAACAAAACAAAAAAAAGTCTAAAAGTAAAAAGTAGGCCTGTAAAGGACAAAGCAACCATTTTGGGCAATGTGTTCCACATGAATAAATATTATGTAGAACACAAACAGAAAAACTTTTATGTGCCTGTAAAACGCGTCTAATCAGGCTGAGATCAGTAGGCACGGAATGGCGCACAATGGGTTAGAAATTGGAATTATGATTTGAATTATTTGAACATGTAAAGAGTGAAGAGTATCAATATTCAGGTTACAAATGCATGTAATAAGGTTGCAGCCGGCAGAAAAACTAAATCGCATGAAGAAAACTTTGGTATTTGAACATTAAAAAACCAGGAAAGAGGGCTGGGAAACGCTGATGAGAATACGATCTCTGATCTAACTTACAGGGCTACCGGAATGTTAAATTCGGTGTAGATTCATAAAATAGTCGAAGAGGGAAACAATTTCATTTAATTCCTCAACTATCTCAGCTTAGTCCTTGAAATGTGGCAGGAAGACTGAAAGGGGCAGATAGGCACACTGACAGACAGGTAGACAGATAGACCCTGTCTGCGGTATTTGACAATTCCGCATTGTCAAGTTATCTTGGTTTCTGTCCTCTGTAGCAACATCAGCCCATGACAGTGCAGCACGAGGAACGTAGAAAATTCACACGCTGACACCACTGTACCGACATGGGGGGTCAGATCTAGGGGGTTGCATGACGGACGCCACGTGCATGGTCGACCAGACACACACATCGAGCAGGAAGTAAAAGGAAAGTAGGAGGACGGTGCAGGGACGCCCATCAGCGCGCATGCTCTCATCCGCTCTCCCGCAGCTCCGAGAGCGACAGGCCTTATAAGGATGAAGACAGACATAGGAGGGAGGCAGGAAGGGGGGGAAAGAGACGCTGGAATGAATGGCGGCGTTCAGGAGAAGCGAAGGCAGGCGGGAGAGGAGGAGAGTGCCTTCCCTTCTCAATCGGCATTGTAGTGGCATTGTGACGCAGGACTGTTTTGGTCCAGTGGCCCATTAGCTCTTATTTCTCCATCAGCGGCATCGTGTTGCAAAAGGGCGAGTACCTGGGTAACGCTGCAGCGCTCCCACTAAACAATTCTATACAAGTAAAAAAAAAAAAAAAAAAAAAAACACTGGATGAAGGTCCCAAGCGGGCAGCCCTGTGACACAGTGGGTGTGAGTGTGTGCACCCACCCCCCCCAACAGGCACTGGAGGAGCAGGAGACAGTGCTGATATTGTGTCTAACAAACAGGAGTGCCTCAGTGTGGTGTTTCTTACAACTGTGATACTTTATACCAGGGTCACACAAAAAAAAGTGAAAGGGAACACAGACACCACAGAAATGTGCACAGACGTCGTAATATTGCCGAGAGAGAAGGTGAGGCCGATGGTGAGGCCGGCATCTCGTTCCCTTTGGATCGGACAGTCACATGATGAGAAGCTCAAACTTTTTAAAATGAATTTGCTTCTTTCCTACTCTTTACATAACAGTCTTGCTACTCTAGTTTCATTTAATTTGACTGCTAATTTGTACCTCGTGGTTAAATGGAGTTTCTATTCAGTTACAATTGAATTAATTTGCCAAAATGGCTTTGTCAGTCATAGGGCTGCTTTTCACTCTCATGCCTACTGTAAGTACCGTACGTTTCAGAGCACTTATTCTCTTCTTTTAACTTGAGTAATAAAAGTCAATACTTCTGAAGTACTGATTAAAGAGTCAAAAAGCCAATCTGAACTGCAGTGAAGGATGTGTGTGTTTCTGCCACCTCTACTAGTAAGAAAATGGTTGAATAGCACCGTAACAGAAAAGTAACTGTAAAGATGTGTCTAGTAATGAGTTAGTAGAGTGTGTGTGTGGGTGTGTGTGTGTGTGAACCCGCACTTCACCTCCTCCATTTTTATAGCAGAGATAAGGGAAGCGCCACACATTGCCGAGACCAACGGCGAAGCCCACACAGGACATGATGAAGTCCATCTGTCTGCTCCACATCTGCCGCTCTGGCTGCTCCAGAGCCCCGGGGGCGTCGTACACACATGTGGCGTCACCCCTGCACGCATCGTTCGAGGGCACGAGCGGGCACGCCACCTCCCCCTCCTCCTCCTCGCCAGCTACCTCTGACCGTACCGGGGAGAGACCTATATCACCTGCGTGGGAGAGGGGACAGAAATAGGATTGGTCACACCTCGCACCCCTGCCTGGAACACACTGTTAACTAGAGCCTGTCTCCTCCTAGGTCCTCATCGAACCCAGGTTCATGTGGGTTCACAGGCTTTCCGTCTTCATTCGACCCAAACACACACACACACACACACACACACTACAAATCTTCAGGTCACTGCCATGTTCCAGTGACATCAGCCCCTCCAATCAGAGCGTAACTAAACTCAAAAGCAGTTTATACCAGAACAGAGCGGTTCCAGGGAGCGAGGAGCCAGGAGACGCTCGGAAGGGGTCGCTTTCATCCCAATGCTTGAAAATCATTCAATTCTTACAGGATACACCTCATTTCATATGTATAAAGATATATATATATATATATATATATATATATATCTCATAAAAATCTTCATGGTTTTACCTCAGTGGTATGTTCACTCTAGGAAACCTCACATGTGCTATTCTGACTTGATGTGATATCTCTGCAGGGCTTTTAGTATGATCTCCTGCTCATCGTGGCCATCACTGGGATTAGGATGCTCCAGAGGCTGCAGCATTTCTACGCGGCATCACACCCACGGCCCCCGACCACGGGCCGCTGCGCCGCAGGTTATACATCCACGCCGAGGGCCAACGGGAACAAACGTGGAGAAGGAAAGACGACACTTACTCGGTGGTTGCTGCCCGACTCCAGGCGACATGCCGCCGGTTAGACAGCAGTCGCTGCTGCTCCAGGAAAATAAGATCGATGCAGGTGACAGGCAGCGCGTCCGCGCCTTTTATACAGTTCTTCAGTTTCTGGTTTTATGTTCGACACGTTTTTCTTTTACAAAAATGTACAGATGAGTGTGGGGGGAATTTGGCGAGGTGGCAGGTGCGAGATGGATGCGGAAAATCTTTACTGCGTCCCAGCCGGCGGTGGAACCCAGCGCTCAGAAGCAGTCGACGAAGCACTTGAAGGTGAGCCTGAAGAAGCGCATGGATGGAGGATGGAGGGAAGCGGGAAGAAGCCTGACGCGTCCGCCGCCGCCGCCGCCGCTGCTCGCTGCTCAGGGCTCCAGGGGTCGGGCTGCGCGTCGGCTGTCTCGCTCCATCGGTGGGAATGGACGCTGCGGCGTCGGCGGCGCGCCTCCTCCCTCCAACACCCCCCCCCCCCCCCCCCCGCGCGCGCGCGCGCGCGCGCTTACGTAAGCGGCGGCGCCGCCGCTTGTCCAATCAGAGCGCGTTCCGCGGGTCGGATCGGCACGCGCGCGTGGAGATTACGAGGACGAGCACAGTGCTGTCGTGTTGCCAGGTTCGGTGTTTTCCGGAAAATCTGGTTAAATTAAGTTTAAGTTTCCGCAGGATGAGGTGAACAAAAAACATTTAAACAATGAGAAATTAAACGACGTTTGGAAGAGATTTGGCGAAACCCTGCACTCTGTCTGTTTTCTCTTTACTTTGGGCAAGACTAGTTCTGCCAGATAAATACTGTATTTTTAATTATTTGAAGCTGTTTGTTAAAGCCAATATTACTTGAATTGACTGGCGTTAAACTATATTTAAAGGAATGTAAATCTTCAGACAAATAAAGACCCAGGTCTCGTTTTGTTAGAAATAAATAATACACCAAATACGTTCAAATGATACACCAAAAGCTTCATAACTCAGTACCAATGTAGTTATATTCAACTAAAAACATAAGGAGCGTTTTTTGTAAATCCAGATGAATATATAAATGTCTACATACTCGAATGTGGCTCAAAGCATTACATAACTTTTACACTAAGCTGGCGTACAGGCTGTAGATCTGGTGCAGGTGGGTAACAGCAACATTCCCTCCACTGACGAAGGAAAAAAAACGAACCTGGCAACGTGGTTTTAACGTGAAATATGCGTGGATGTGCGAGAATTTCCGCTACCGTTGTGAACTATGGTATCAATGGAAGCCGTGATGTCTTTATCCGGATTTGTAATGTTGTTTGGCAGTTATCCATTTAATCTGTCTGAATCTCGTAACATGCACTCCGCTGAAATCTTATTACCCGTTGCGACATTAATTCTATAGAATTCACCCGAAGGCATATACGAGACCAAATGTTGTGTTTTATAGTCACGCGAAAAGCCTCTTATCTCTGAAATGCGGTAATCCAGCCCGGAACGTTGCGTTTTCTGGCCAAAGTCGACGAAACGCACCTCCCTAATAATACGTCCTGCAGACGTAAAACGAATAAACACTCTAGTCGACAAAATGATGTATTACACTGCAGCAGATGGCAGCTAATAATGAAATGATATCAATTCTTTTAATTAACCTCATTACTCTCTTTAATGCTAACTGCGCCTCCGCCTGGATACTCGGAGAATTGCCGGAGCTCATAATAACTCCCTGTTCTTACAAGTAATTCATGAAAGCTCTGAACTCGTTTGTTTTTGTTCCCAATAAATAACATTTTAATTGATATGAATACAATTATGTACAATTATTCATACTTGATGTAATGGTTTCAATAAATACATGTGCCAAGTGAGGTTATATATTAATTTTAACAAATATTCACAAATCATAAATAAATAGATAATTTAATAGACACACAACACACAAGTGGTTCTCAGACACTGAATGCCAGTGGCGGTCGGGGCTGTTTGATGTCACAGGTCCTGGTGGAAGTCACTGTGCGCTACTTCCTGATCTTCATATTCTGGTTGCCTGGAGACCAGACGCTGGTAACGGGCCTGGCGCTGCTGGTCTGGATCAATGTTGACCCAAACGCTGGCCACCCACTTAATGCCACGTGTGACCACACAGTCCCCGTGCAGAGAGAACTCATCCAGTTCCCCCATCCAGCCTGAGAACACAGGATGAAAATTTTTATTTTAGGCTACCTGGACATGATCATCCTGGTGGGGATGCCTGGTGGGCTTTACACTCGTCTATGAACCAGAAGACCAAGTCACAGGTTCAAACCCCACTTACTACCACTGTGTCCATGAGGGATCCCGGGGGACTGTACCTGTAAATCTCTCTGGATAAAAAAATGCCAGTATGTAAATGTACTGTGGTAAGTAATCCATTACTATACTATAGGGGTGGTAGTAGCCTAGTGGGTAACACACTCGCCTATGAACCAGAAGACCCAGGTTCAAATCCCAATTACTACCATTGTGTCCCTGAGCAAGACACTTAACCTTAAGTTGCTCCAGGGACTGTCCCTGTAACTACTAATTGTAAGTCCATCTGGATAAGGGCGTCTGATAAATGCTGTAAATGTAAATGTAAAGTACTGATACAGATAAAATCCATACAAATAAAAAAGAATTGTGTTATTACCCTGTCCATCTGAGAGGTGGTTGTACCAGAAAAGGGCTGTCCCTGATGCTGGTTTCACTTTCAGATTCCCTTTACTGCAGTACTGCTGTGAGAGATCTCCCAAAGCCTGAATCAGAGACAGAGTGAGACACAGCAACGTTCAACCACATCTGCGCACACACACACACTCTCACGTTCAGGCCCACTGTCATCTCATAGGTGACGTCTAACAAGGTACTTCCAACCTGCCAAACTCTGATAAATGGAGTCCAATGGGGCTAGAAGTGCAATCCTCATTGTAATGAAAACATATTGCTATCTCCTTATTATATACATATTAGAGAAAATACATTATTACATTTATAAATTTTTAATTTTCAAATTATGTACATGGAATGTGCCTTTATACTGTATATGATGATTATTATTATTAGGATTAAGTTAAGACTTTTTGGAAATGCTTTCTAAATCTAAGATGACTTGTACATGGAATATTTTGAATTCCTTAGGCTTGCAATACTTTCAGCAAAAGGAGAGAGAAAGGAGAAAATCCTTGTGCTGCTGTGAATCTGGACCAGGTCTGAAAGTGATTCACTGCAACCCTAGAATTTAGTAGGTGTGGACATTAAACATGCAGTAAACCCGTCACACACTCACACACACACACACACACACACACACACACACACACACACACACACACACACACACTCTCGGGTACTGGCCAGAGTATTTACTGCCAGTTGCTAAGGCCACAGTGGGAGGATGGTATGGTGTTACAGCAGATACGTTGTGGGAGGAAGCGCACCTCTTCCTCATAGGTTCGGTTATCTGCTACAGGAAAGCTGGTTTCCCCTCCTCCATCCACAGAGTTCAGATAAAGCAGGAGAGTGAAGTACCTACACACACACACACACACACACACACACACACAATATTCACAGAAACAGACATAAATCCATTGGCCCTCTGCATTTAAAGTGAAGATCCACATTTGCACCAGGCAGGCACACACCTGCAGGCGACATGGCGAGGGGTGGATGTATTTGCTGCCAGGTGTGTGTGGGTGCAGCTGCTCTCGGGGTGGGTGGGGTTGCTGTCGTGGTGGGCGTGGCTGTAACCCCCATGCTCGTAGCGCACCACCTCCATCGGCTCACTGATGTCGACCAATGAGGAGGGGAGGCGGGACAGACGGGCCACTCTGATGAAGAAATGAGCAACCTTGTCAGACATAGACATTCCAGTTTATGCAGAAACATTTTAATAGGAGTAGGAGCAGTGTCTGTGTGTGTGTGTGTGTGTGTGTGTGTGTATCTGCGTGCCTGGCACAGATGCACCTGCAGGTGCAGTGCAGGTGAGTGTTAGATCTGTTATGATTAAGTCACAGGGACAGCCGCCTTGAGCAACGCAGTGATACATACAACATACTTGTATGTACATTGTATGTCTTCCCCTCTGTGCAGTTGTAGCATAAGCAATTTCCTTGCGGATTAATAAAGTTTCTTAATATTCTCTTGATATTCTGATTCTGATATTAAGTTGGGACCAAATCTGTGACTTTGCAGGCTTACAATTATACTCCCACCCTTTACAAAATTGTTCATTTTCACTGGTTAGTTTAGGGGATGAAGCTTGACATATATCTTTAATATATATCTGTGTGTGTGATGATGTCGGCACCTGGCTCTGATGTTCTGTAGAGTTCGGTGAGCTCCATGGCCCAAGTGCAGGTGTGTGTGCGTGCTCTTATACCGCTGTTGGCTCCATGTTTCGGAATTCTGCTCAGATGCCACATTCTGCAGCACAGAGCTGCTCAATCTCCTAAAATCCTGCAGGGACAACACACCTGCACATGCAAATACAAACACACATAAAAAAAAAGATTTTGTATACATTTCTATGTACTTATTTTCAAAAACGTTAACCAACCATTAATAGTGATTTCAGTATATGGTGAAATAACACACTTTGCAAAACATTCTCAAATAAACCCATTTAAATAATTAAATGACACCCTCTCATCCATGCATGGTTGTAGAAGGGCCCGGTATCATTCCAAAAAAAAAAAGTCTATTGACCCCTCATAAAAAGTCTGTACATTTTAATTTTAAGTAGTGCTCTATACCTTATTCTTTCAGTTAGTGATGCTTTATCAGAATATCCAAGACCAGACTCTTTTTGTTTTATCTACACAACTACACCACGCAACAAAACACACATTAATTTCCTTTTTGCATGTATTTGAAATCTAATATATTTCACATACACACTTTGTTAAGTGTGTTCTTTTTGTGTGAGTGTGTTCTCTCATTCTCTCTCTCTCTATCATGTTACTCTTGGGTCAGCGATCGCCTGGTCACTCTTTCCCCGCCGGAACCGAACCCCAGCAGGACCCCAGCAACACAAAAGAAAGAGGGCAGGGTGGGAGGAAGTAGACCATTGTAGGCTGTGTGTGTCTGATGAAGATAGAGAGAGCGTGCTTTTGACACTGAGGATAGAGTGGCGAATCATGGCTGACCCCCCTCACCAAAAAGGGATTTTAATGAGCGATGATGGGGCATCCGGAAGCTTCTGTACAAAGCCTGGGTGTTATTTCTCAACATCAGGTCAAAATGGACACACACACTTACCAGCAGGGTTGGTCTCCAGCCCCATGTGGATTTCCCGGAGGTTGTGTGCACTCAGCCAGGTTCCATCAAATGAGTGCGACAGACTTAGAATCTGAACACCACCACCAACAACAAAAACAACAACAGCAAAGAAAGCGGTTCGGTTCTGCTCTCAGACACAGCACTTCTGGGAAATGAAGCACAAACAGTCTTTCTGGTTGTGTCTTACTCAGGGACACCATGGTGGTAAGTTTGAACCTGGGACTTTTTGCGGTCACCTGGTTCCACTAGGCTACTACCACCCTAACCAATCAATGGCATTTAACTCTGTAAACAAGTGTGACACTTTAAAAGTGAAAGTGATTGTTTTAAACAGGGCTAGTAAACCCACCCAACAGTTTCTTCCCATTCTCATCCTCCCCCCTCACCTCCTCTCTCTCCAGCAGGCCATCTTGGTTCAGGTCAAGGAGGCTGAACAGCTCTTCCTGGCTCAGCTGCTGGTCCAGGCCATCTGAAGCTCCCACTGGTGGGCTCTGTGTCAGGCCCTTCAGCTGGGCCAACTGTGTCACCACAGCACCCTCCTCCACTGTCAGGAAACCTGGGACCTCTGCGGTGCAGGGACACAAAACCAGGCTTGGGATGTAAAGGAATACATGGAAAAGTGATACATTTACAGAATCCATGTCACATTTACTACCATTGTGTCCCTGAGCAAGACACTCAACCCTGAGTGTCTCCAGGGGGGGACTGTCCCTGTAACTACTGATTGTAAGTCGCTCTGGATAAGGGCGTCTGATAAATGCTGTAAATGTAAATGTAAATGTACTGAAGTCGCTCTGGATAATCTGATAAAGGATACAAATGTAAATAAAAGACAAATGATAATACAGGAACATGATTTCAATTGTTCTTTAGGCGGTCACAAGTAAAATATTTCCATCAACCACAGAAATGAATTCAAATATTCGCTTATTACCAGTCTAGCCCTCCTACAATGATGAAAAACATCAGCTCAGACCGTCAGGTCTGGAATTTGTCCCCTTATGTCGTCATAAGGAGAAAGGTTACCTCCCATTTCTCATGCTTTTTCTGCCCAGAGAATGTAAAAATGAGCACAAATTGATTTTTTTTTTTTTGCCACACAAGACTCTGAAGAAACATTTTTTTTTCTGGAAAAACACAGACCCAACATCATGTCTGCGGCAAACATTGTGGTTGGTAAATGGTGTTGATGATGTCTGATGATGTGAATGGTGTTGAGGATGACTTCATCTGCTCTTCTCCTCATCCCACATTTAAAGCTACAGACACTGAAATGCAGCATCCTGGGGAAATCTCATTGTGGGACTGGCTAAAAGTGGCTGTAATTCTGTGCAATGTCTGGAATCTGACAGTACAATTCACAACACCAGGGTTATGATTTTGTACATTTGGTGGTAAACACAGGTCACCATGGAAACCCAACCAGGATGCAGCTACACAGCTGCTACCAGAACAGGCATGGCTGAGCTACAGTAACACTTCTATGGGGTCAGACAACAGAGCCAGGCCTGTATTCCTCAAGAGCAGTGGTTCCCTCTGCAAAGCTGCGCAACCTGGTGAAAATCAGGTACTCTGCCTTCCAGTCCAAAGACAAAAAGGCTTATTCTACAGCCAGAGCCAACCTGTCATGGGCATATAAGAACCTAATTGAGCTTATGCACAGAAAATCAACAGCCACTTTGCATCTTCAAAGGACAAAGGACCCTTTCCCACCCAGAGAAAAAATTACACTTATGCCAGAATGCTGTTTATTGACTTAAGCTCAGCATACTCAATACTGTCATCCCTCAGAAGCTGGACATGCTGGGAATAAGCTCTCCACTCTGAACTTCCTAACAGACAGGCCTCAGTCTGTGTCTATAGGAAATAACTCCTCCAAGGTCCTCAGACTGAGTACAGGTTCCTCACAGGGATGTGGGCTCAGCCCACTGCTGTTCACTCTGTTGACACACGACTGTGCTGCACTGTACAGTTCAAACCACATCATCAAGTTCGCAGATGACACAACAGTAGTGGGGCTCATCACCAACAATGATCAGTCTGCCTACAGAGAGAAGATAAAACATCTGGTGGATTGGTGCTGGACTCTCAATATCAGCAAGACCAAAGAGATGGTTGTCAACTTCAGAAAGAAACCGACTGTCCCCACCCCACTGCACCTTGATGGATCTACGTGAAGTTCCTGGGTGTGCACATGACAAATTACCTCTCTTGGAACCTCAACACCACCTCCACAACCAAGAAAGCCGAGCAACGTCTGCACTTCTTCAGGAAGCTAAAGAAAACCAACCTCCCGCCTCCCATCCTCCCATCGTTCTACCGAGGGACCACTGAGAGGGTTCTCTGCTGCTACATCACTGTCTGGTATGGGAACTGCACTATCGCTGAGCAGAAGGCCCTGCAGCAGATAGTGAAGACAGCAGAGCACATCATCTGGGTTCCACTTCCACCATCTCCCAGCTCTTCAAGAAGCACCTCATCCGTCAAGCTTGGAACATAATGAAGGACTCACACCAACCCTCACATACCCGGTTCTCCCTCATACCATCTGGCAGACGGTTCCACAGAATCAGAACTGTAACTGCCAGACACTGCAATAGCTTCTTCCCACAAATAGTCAGAGCTCTCAATGCACCGCCATCACCAGAAAACTGATTAAGTCAACAACAATACACTTCCAGCCTTATGCACCTTTTTGACATTTCACACTAAATCTGCCACATTAACATTTAGCTCATGTTTGGCTCGTGTGTCGTGTTTGAAATATCCAGTATATATATAGAGAGAGTAATCTGCTATGGGGGGTCTGTGTGAAACAGCATTTCAAGACACTGTATGCTGTGTATACTGTTGTATTGACAATTAACCTCTCTTAACCTTTCTTTCCGTCCCTTTCCCTGGGGGGGTGCTAGAGATCATAAGGGGGTCCGCACAATTTCATATGTGCTAAGGTTACCAAAATTATATTTTTACACATTACATTTAGCAAATCCCAATAACACATCCCGCAGTACACTCGTAGTAGAGCAGAGTAGCGTTCAGTCGGAACAAGCCGTGAAGTGGACCCTTTGTTTCAAATTCTTTGAGACACCAGATTTTCCAGGTTCAATGGGGCTCAGTGTTGATTGATCTTTTATTGAAGGAAGGCGTGGCATTTGGCTACTGAGATGCAATTGAGATACCGTCTGACACCAACCCACCACTCAGCCGCTCCACTATTAAACATCCTTTGATTCACACCACATGCAAGCCTACAGATCATTGTGATGATTTTATCCTGAACACAGACATGTTTGTCCTGATCTTGCCCTTCAAGTTGTTCCCTGTCCTGCTGATAAACACACACACACACAGGTATTAAATAATTACGGCTACAGCGTTAATGAGTCCCCCTACCCTCTTAGAAGCTCTGGGTGAGGGGCTGTTCATTCGTTATGCTAATGAGGCTGGGTTCTCAGTACGCTGCTGTCATTGTTCTGATGGGCGGGGTTGATGAGTTTCAGTATGCAGCAACACTGAATTATTTACCTTTGATCTGTCTTGGAGGCACACGCACAATCACACAAAAACACAGACAAAGAATTAATGAAACGTTTCCGGAACGCTGCTGTTGTTCTGGGTGGGAACAGTAAAGGTTTTCCTCCTCATTAGACAGTGATTGGGATGGAGGGGGGCGGGTCAGGGGCTGTCCTGTTCCCTGGGGCTCAGGAAGAAGAGGAGGAAGTCAGGTTAAACCCAGGTTATCCTCACAGCAGGACAAGAATAACACACACACAGAGACACACACATTCCTGCATATTTATGCTTGCTTGACATAGTTAATACATGTTTAAATAACAATGCATAACTAATTCTGCTGAACGGCACCTAATCCAAACCGGATTTTGTTAATTGGGAAGTCCACTTACTGCAAATTAAATATGCATGGTCCTTTTTTTTTGGAATAACAGTCATAAATAATAATAACAATAATAACAATTTGTGATGGCAGTGAAATGAAAATTTAGTGGCCACACAGTGATCATTTCACTTTAAATTAAAGAATGAGGGAAATTATGACGAGAAAGGGTATAGTAAGGGGGTAGCTACGTCTATCTACTATTCTTTGTTTTGTTTTTCATGCCAAGCCTTGCTTTTTTGTGCACTTTTTAGTTTGATGGTATTGTTATGGTATATTGATGGTATATTGATGTTTGGCTCTGGCATATTTTGTAGTAAGCGTAGGACGTTGTTTGTGGTGTGATGCGTCTGCACGGGGGAGGCGCCACTGCATTATCAGACACAATCATCATCAGAGAAAAGCAAGTGAGAAAGCATGCACAGTCCCATGCCCCGCCCCAAAGAGGCAGCCAGTCACAGTGCAGCATAAATACACCTTTGCTGGCAATGCCCTTCCTTTTGCCCTCACACACACACACACACACACACACACACACTGTCCTGCTCAGCTTAGCGAGAAGATGGACATGGTTGTCGCGCTGCAGCTGCTGCTAGCGCCCATCTCGGGCATGTTTCTGGATGGTCAGTGGGATCCACGCAGCTCCTCTCGATGTGTGACCATTCCTAGGAACATGGCACTGTGCCAGGGCCTGGGCTACACCACCATGCGTCTGCCCAACCTGCTGGGCCACGAATCGCCCGCTGAGGCCACCCAGCAGAGCGCCAGCTGGGTCCCCCTGCTCGCCCGAGAGTGCCACCCTCACGCCCGAGTCTTCCTCTGCTCGCTCTTTGCCCCCGTCTGCCTGGACAGGTAAGAGGTGCCACCCTATTTTCAAACTGAGAATGGTGGTACGCGCAGGATTACTAGACTTCAGACTGCAGTTTGTCTTGGTTCTCTTGAGTTTATGATTGGATTTATTCTGTGTTGACTCAAATTCTCAAGGTCACAGAAAAAGTGCACGCTATAAAACACATTTAAAAATGACAAAGTTCAAAGCAACCATTTCTGGGCAAAGCTGACCGGCCCTCATGTAATTTTAATACATTCATCTATTCAGTGTGAACTAACATTACAGTGAGCACGAAAATAATTTGCTATTGCCTCCATATTACACGGTGGTGCGTCTAGGCCTAAACACATCACACCTAAACAGATGTCTGTTCAAAATGTGCCATGTGTAAAGAGGGATACACCAATCTTTTCTGTGTGTGTTTATATGTGTATGGTCACAATGAGGCAAAAAACAGTCTATTAATAGGTAACACCACAGAAGTTAAATGAAACTACAGTATCAAGCCTGAAAATAAAAGAAAGTACATATATTCTCTCATGTTAAGTACTTAATTACAGTACACAAGTATTTGTTCTTGCCATATATGGTTTCAGCCTATATCACTCCACCTCATCATTCCACCTATGACCGCAGTTAATTAAAAAAATTGCCTATAAAAAGAAGGGGGTGATCTTTTCTATACCCACCACATTGCTTAATGGATTTTTATTGATATATTTGCCCTGACTTCCTCCAACCCCTGACCTCTTTAACCTTTCACACTTCCCCAATGTCTCTCTTTCTCTCTGCCTCTCTCTCACCTCTCTGGTCGCTCAGGTTCATCTCGCCCTGTAGGAGTTTATGTGAATCGGTGAGAAACAGCTGTGCCCCAATCATGGGCTGCTATGGTTACCCCTGGCCCAGGATCCTCCAGTGTGACCAGTTCCCCAGAGACCATTTGATGTGCATTTCGTCAGTCGCACATGGAAACAGCAGCATCAGACGCTGGGGTGAGTGACCAAATCTCAGCACACGTTTTATTCATTTACCACTGATTTACCATTCTGTTTTATAATTTACCATTCATCTCAACTATGGTCCATATGGTCGCTCTGGATAAGCTATCCAGTTCAATTTTAACTTAATATCCTGATTTTGTTCTCTATGGGACAGCATCAATGTAAGACCTTTAAGAAGCAGTTCAAAGTAAAGTAAAGTAACACGTTTTTTGTTGATTGGTGCCAGTTTCTGTCCAGTTTAAGCTCCAGTTTAAGTCTGTTGCTCAACATGCACACTTTCACCAGCAGGAGAGAGAAACGTCTGAACACTACTGTCATTTCAGAGGGCATTTCCACATAGGGCAGCTTCAGGGTCCTGTTTTGAATAGGGTGATAGTAGCCTAGTGGGTAACACACTCGCCTATGAACCAGAAGACCCAGGTTCAAACCCCACTTACTAACTATGTGTCCCTGAGCAAAACACTTAACCCTGAGTGTCTCCAGGAGGGGACTGTCCCTGTAACTACTGATTGTAAGTCGCTCTGGATAAGGGAGTCTGATGAATAGGGTGTTGGAAAATATAGATACAGCAAAATATTGTGATATCTAACGTGGTGATATTGTATTGATAGGAATATAAAATATCTATATTTTTGCATACAATTTTGTCCAGTTTTCAGTTCTCAGTGTGTCAACACCTATTCCCTCTTCTCCAGCTGTACCCCAGGCAAGCTGCAGAGACTGCGAGTTGGAGGAGGCTGCCTCTGCTAAGGAGCTGCTGCACATCTTCTGTAAGAGTGACTTTGGTAAGGACAGTTCCAAAACCCTCAACCAGAACTCCAAGCCCAGGCCTCCTGACCCCACAGACAATCCATGTTGTATTTTCCCTAGGTTTGAATAAAATGAGGGGTGTTGTGGGGGAGGGTGGGTTCACTATCCTAAAATATATGTGGATACACTTTATGCAAACGTTATATTTAAAGGTCCCCTGACATTATTTTTATATCGTTCTTATTGGTCCCCTAATACTGTATCTGAAGTCTCGTCATGGGGCTGAATTACAGCCACTTGTATGCAGTACCACAATGAGACTTCCTCAGGACGCGCTGTTTCACTGTGGGGGACGAGGAGGAGAGCGGCCTATAGAAATGACTTCATCAACACCATTCACCAACCACAATGGTATTAATGGTATTAATGTAAAATTTTCATGATCGGGGACTTCCATCATGAATCTTATTCTGCACCAAGGCCTCTCTCACTACTCCTTCCAGGCTAATGGACAAATAAAAGTATTTAGCTCTTAATCAGGTACTTTTTCAATGATTGTGTGTCACTTCTCCCCTCTCAGTGGTTAAGCTTCGACTGATGCGGCTGAACTCCAGCGCTTCAGCTCTGGCCAAGTTCTCCCTGGGTTCTCGGCTAGAGGTGTTGAAGCACGGGCCTCTCCTCGGTGGGGAGATGCGTGGACGACTGGCGCTCTGGCTAGAGAGGGACGCCACCTGTGTGGGCAACCTGAGCCGCCACCACCCCGATGGGGGCACCTTCCTGCTGACGGGCAGCGTGACAGGCGAGCGCCTGTTGGTTAACAAGGCATTCAGCTGGTCTAAACGCCAGCGCCACTTAGCCACAGCAGCGCGCAAGTGGAAGCAGCACCGCTGCAGGGGATGAGTCCAGGACAAACACAATGGAAACGCAATTCAAGGACTCAGTGTGGGTGAAAAACAAGAAAGACACAAACTTCTGAAATCTATAAGATAATGAGAGAAATTATTTTATATGTGCGTTTGAATGTATTACATGTGTGTTTGATATATTAAATATCTATATTTTTGTGAAGCACTCTTGTGTTGATCTTGTTAAACAGAATTAGTATAGGTGTAATTATAGCAACAACACGCATTTTTACAACATTACATTTATTCCTTTAACTACCGCTCTGTACCTGGAAAGCTTCCTTGAAGCGACTTAACTGTAGTTCATGGTTGCTGTGGGTTTTGGAATACAAAGACTCACCAAAAAGAAGAGGCTTCAGACTCAGGGTCCGAATTTCGTGTTTTCGGTCAGGCACGAGTGAGACCCTCTGCACGTGACCCACCTACACCAAAGTGGTCAAAAGGGAGAAAAACAAGAGAAAAGAGACAGTCTCTGAAACAAGTGCTGCATCTCATTTTGTGGGTGGCTTCCTTCTAAGGGTGGCCATTTTGAAAGTTTCCTTAAATGGGTCCTTCTTTGAAGGGCGTAATCTACCATCTGAAGGGTGCAGCCCCTGAAATAAGGTGTGAATGTGAATAAATTTAAGTTGTTGCTAAACCAAAGGTACACTGAAAAAGTGAACACTGGCTAAACTAAAAAAAAATTAAGAAATCTGTCACACTGTAGGATTTTAGCGTTGACATAATATAAATAAACAGGTTACAGCAGGTTTGATTGGTTTACTTACATTTATTTACATTACGTCAATGCTAAAATATAACGTGTGACAGGTTACTGCAGGAAAACTTTAAGACTGTTCACTTTTTACATTGTTTGGATGCACTGAATGTGTTTAATGTGTGTTTTTTCTCATTGCAGTAGTTTTAGTTTGCTCTTTTAAACTAGTTTTTTATATATAAAAATATATATAATGATGATGATATATAATGATGATTATATATAATGATGATGACAACGGGTTTGTTTGGTTTATTCACATTAGTGAATATTCGTGCTTAAATATTAGGTGTGACAGTTTAGCCAGTGATGACTTTTTTTCAGTTTAAGCTGCTGAATGCAATATTGCAATCATGCACCTCGAACATTATGACAGCACTGGTCACGAGGCAAGTTATGAGACCCACCCGTATACCCTCCAAGCGCGACAGGCGGAACGCATGTCCCTGGCCCGGTTCCGGGTCGGGCGGGAGGTCGAGATCAGCGACCGAATGGGCCAAGGGGCTGCTGGGTCCCGGGGAGTCCGGGTCGCCGGTTCCGGTGTTGTAGTGCACGTAGAGCAGCAGCGCGATGATGTTGATGATGTAGAGGTGGAAGAAGACCATGACCACCACGAAATACGCCCGCGAGCAGACGCTACTCTTGTGCAGGATCAGTCGCTCCTGCGGACGAGGAGGTCGCCGAGGCGACACGAAGATGGACTCGTCTAGTCCTTCATCACACGCGCTGTTATAGCTTTCCTGGCATTCCATCATCCCTACGCCAAGAGCATGACGGTCGAGGTCGCAGATTCCATCGGTCAGCGTGACAACGCGGTTTCCTTAATCACGATCGCAGCCAAGGCGATGAAATCGCGACATTGAGGTGCTTGTCATCCCGTCCCTGTAATAAAATGTTACCTTCGATAAGTCTCAGTCGGTAAATGTGGATCAGGACCCCTTGACAGGACAGCGAAACTAGGGTTTAAATTAAACATCCGGGTATATTGATCAAAGTATTTAAAATAAGAGTCCTTACTTGCGACACTGCAAAACTGGTGATAGCGTTTTTTTTAATAGTGTTATCATGTTTTAGGTAAAAACGTAAAATCCACATAGTACAAGTGTCTTCGCTATACTGACTTTAGAAATTGGTTCGTTCGATAAATGTAATACGAAACCAAACATGGACGCCACACAAGCAACTTTTATTTTGAATGAATATTGAAAACAGGAAGTAAACATGTTATCTGCTTCTTTTCCGCTGGAGCTTAGTCTCGTTATGGTGTTGATGGAAACGGCTGTATGTGTAAAATTAAAGCCAGTGTGCTTTTGTTTGTGTAGGGAAATCTGTGTAAGCTTCGAGCAGTTGCGCAGGATGGACAAATTATAAGAAACGAAGTAAGAAGCGTTCATATTTCCGGCCAACGAACAGCTGTCAGTGTATTTTGGTGATTTAACCTGCAGCAAGTTATTTATTCTGCTTGAATGTGCATGTTGTCTAAATGAGAATAAGGAAGTGCTGGTTTTACATGATTTTTACACTTCGCTCTTATGTTGTGATCAGTATTTAGACAAGTGGGCGATGTAATGAACAACCGACGCTTTATCAAATGATTGCAATTAAATTGATGGATGCCATTACTCAACACTCAAATGATTAGTTATTTCCTTAAAGTACTAAAATATTCCATGTTGTTAGTATTAGTTGATTTGGGTTGATTTGGCAGAGGATGTTCCTATGATATTATACTTTTTTATTAAATGTGTTTTGTGTTTGCATGTAGTACGATTCAAGATGCCATACTTTGGTTCTGAAGAGACGGTGAAGGAGCTTAAGAGGGCTCTCTCCAACCCCAACATCCAATCAGATCGCCTCCGCTACAGGAACTACATTTTCCGTGTCATTCGGTAAACCGGCCAGACTAGAACTTGAGCAGTTAATATGTTTAATATGAGCTCTGAATAAGCCGAGTAAACCTTTTTTCTTGGTGGGGGAGGTCCATGACGCAGGGTCTGGATGTCTCGGCTCTCTTCATGGAAATGGTGAAGGCCAGCGCCACAGTGGACATCGTCCAGAAGAAACTGGTCTATCTCTACATGTGCACCTATGCCAGCCTCAAGCCTGACCTGGTCCTACTGGCAATCAACACGCTCCGTAAGGACTGTGCAGATCCCAACCCCATGGTCCGGGGTCTGGCTTTGAGAAACATGTGCAATCTTAGGTGGGTTTTAATAGAAATATCAGTACAATATGAAATCCAAATATATAGACACACACACAACCAATAATATTATACTGGTCTTCAACTATTGACCTCATGTACAGTCTTGGGTTTTTTTTTATTTGACTTTTTTGGTGTTCAGTATCTGCTGGTGATTTTCTGCACAGGATGCCTGGGATAACAGAGTACATTCAGCAACCCATTATGACTGGACTCAGGGATAAAGCTCCCTATGTTAGGAGGGTGGCAGTGCTGGGCTGTGCCAAAATGCAACGTCTACAGACCCTTACAGAAATAGGTACCAACATTCTATACCTTTTTTTTTTTACGTCTTCAAGTCAAGCCTTTTTCCCTTATGTGGTTTGCAGAGGCTGTTTGTGTTAAGCTTGTCCAGCTGTGTTCTCTGTATTGGTCCTGTAGATGCCACCATAGTGAATGAACTGTATGGCATGCTGAGGGACCCCGACCCTGTAGTGATGGTAAACTGCCTCCGAGCCCTTGAGGAGATTCTGCAGGCCGAGGGTGGTGTGGTGATCAACAAGCCCATTGCCCATCACCTCCTTAACAGGTGAGCACAGTATAACCATTGCTTATGAGTGCAGCTAGATAGCAACTATTCCCTATTAAAAAAATATTTCGCTTTTATATTAGTTACCTAAAACTGCATCTGAAATCTCTTTCTGTAATTCAGCCATGGTGCAGAATTACAGCCACTTTGATCCAGTACCACCATGAGATTTTCCCAGGATGCACCATTTCAGTGTCTGTATCTTTAAATGTTAAAGTTGAGGGGGTCTTCATGGAAATGACCATAAAAACATTTAATTAACCCACTGGTTCTTCAGAGTCCACATGACGGAACTAAAAAAAATACGTTTGTGCTCATTTTTACATCCAATCACCGAGCAACTGCAATGCTTTACACGTTTGGAAGCCATGATGGTGGGTGGGGAAAAGCATGAGAAACAGGAGGCAACCTTTCCCCTTATGACTACATAAGGGGAGAAATTCCAGATCTGACCGTCTGAGCTGCTGCTCTCTGAACAGTGAAGCAGAATGGCCAAAGCACTCTTTATACATACACGTTTCACCATTTCTAGCAACTGCAGGACAGACTAGGGGAACTCGTATTAATGTTAAATAATCTCACAAAGTAAAATTAGTAGGTGACCTAATTATAATATGTTTACTAGTTGAATCATCATGTGGTTTCTACACGTCGTCCATTCTAATGTGAAATATTACCTTTAGGCTTAAGGACCTGGACAGTTGGGCTCAGAGTGAGGTGCTGACCTTCCTCTTGCGTTATCGGCCCCGAAGTGAGGACGAGCTCTTCGACATCCTCAGCCTGCTTGATGGCTTCCTCCAGAGCGGCCACACCCCCGTCTTGGCTGCCACACTCCGCCTTTTCTTGCAGCTGGCAGCGGAGCACCCGGCGGTGCAGGTGGATGCCTTGGTGCGGGCGCGAGGTCCCCTGCTGAATGCATGCGGAGCGCAGTCTCGGGAGCTGCGCTTCGCCGGCCTGTGCCACGTACAGAAGATCCTGAAGAGCCAGCCGGGACAGTACGGCGCGCACTACAAGCGCTTCTTCTGCAGCTACTCAGAGCCCAGCTACATCAAGTTCCGTAAGATTGAGATTTTGGTGGAGCTGGTGAATGATGAGAACGTTGGACTGGTTCTCGAGGAGCTGCGTGGATACTGCACTGACGTGTCATTGGAACTTGCCCAAGCTGCTATTGCTGCCATAGGTGAGAATAACATTGATTGAGGTTCAGTTATCTTTCTCATTTTGTTCAATTTCCTTTAATAAGTTAAACAGAATTTTATGCAGTTTTTAAAAACTTCTTTCCTTTTTTTTTTCTCCACGTACAACAGGGCGGATAGGAAGAATGTACAGTGAGAAATGCCTAGACATACTCACTGGGCTGTTGGGATTGAAGCAAGAACACATTACATCTGGTAGGATCTAAAAGGAGGGGGAAATCTTTAGAATGAAACTGTAATGGGTTTGTGCTAGTGGCTGGGTGTCTTTGAATGGCGACCTCCTCCACCAATGTCCCACTAGCACCGTGTTGAATGATGCCACACCTAACTCAACAAAGGCAGTAGATGCGCATCAGCAGTGGTTTCCTGTTTGACAGTTATATTATTAGGCATATAAATCTTTCGAATTTAAAATTCATTTTCATTTCACCGATTGATTGCTGCTTTTGACGTGGGACTGTGAGCAATAATGCAAAGCAGACTTCATGTGATTTGAAACTTTACAGCTCTCAAAAGCTTTCAACGTGGCCCAATGTGGTCAGCACCGGGCTACAGTTCACACCTTTTACCTTGTCCCCATCTCCAGCGGTGGTGCAGACCTTCCGTGACCTGACGTGGCACTGCCCTCAGAGTACAGTACTTGTGTGCCGGGCTGTGGAGGGCTGTGAGGAGACCATTCAGGATGCTGAGGTAGTTTAACACTAGTGGGTAACACACTCGCCTATGAACCATAAGACCCAGGTTCAAATCCCACTTCTTACCATTGTGTCCCTGAGCAAGACACTTAACCCTAAGTGTCTTCAGGGGGGGATTTGAAATACTGAAATACCCTGTAAATACTAATTGTAAGTCACTCTGGATAAGGGCGCCTGATAAATGCCATAAATGTAAACACACACAGTACTAAATACTGTTGCGTTCAGCTAAACCAGTGAGGTCATTTTAAATTCATGCCTAATGCTGTAACAAAAATCAATGTTCAGATGATTATTATTATTATTAAAATTCTGCTGTTTTTACAGTATGTATGCATGTATTAAGTTTATAATTTTCATTGAATTAGTATAGAATTTGAGAATAGGAGAATCCCTGTCTGATGTAGTCATATCAATTTTGCCTGCAGGGAAAACAGGCCCTGTTGTGGCTGCTGGGAGTTCATGGTGGCAAGATCAACAGCGCCCCTTACGTTCTTGAGGGTTACATCAATGGACTAAAGTCTGAAATGTCATCTGCAGTCAAGGTAGAGCTCCTGACTGCTGCAGTTCAACTCTTCCTCGTCAGGCCTGCAGAGATGCAAGACATGCTGGGACGTCTGCTGCAGTATTGCATAGGTAAGGTATGTGGTGCGCAGAAGGGCCAGCTCTGTATAGCTCAGTTTCATTGATACTGTTGAGTACTGATTCTGTAGTGTAAGAGTGTAATCAACATATGTTATCCTACGGTGTTTAAAATTATTAATACTTAGTCACAATTAATAATTCTATATATTAATCTGGTATCTGAATATCAAACATTTGAAATTTCACAATATGTTTTTGTTATGAAAGTTATCAGAAAAATGTATCTAACTGGACCTGGTATCTATGTTGCCAAAGTGATTAAGTGATCATGAAATGTGAAATAATGGTTAAAAGCAAATGTTCAACAGTTTCTTTGTCGGTCACGTTGTAGAGGAGGAGAGTGACATGTGTGTTCGTGATCGGGCCATTTTGAGCTACCGACTTCTACAGTGTGGGGTTGCAGAGACACGAAGGGTCATTCAGGGGCCAGAGTCAGACCCATCCATGGGTGTCATCATTGGCCGGCCAGAGGAACCTGTCAGCAACTGGGTCTCCACTTTCAACACTTTAACTCCACTGTGTGGCCGGGTGACAAGTCCAGAACCCACCACTAGTGGGTGTACTAACCACACAACTCAGAATGTGGTTGCCGACCCACTTGCAGGTGAGTTACAGCATTATTTCATTGGCATCGCTAATGGTTGTTTTTTTTTCGCACTCTTCCATGTGTTTCGTCTTATTTTTTGGTCTTTAAATGTCAGGGACATCAGAGGAAACAGAGGTGTATACCCCAGAAGATAAACAGGGAGTCATTGGGATGTCTTTAGGACCTACTCTTTTACATGAGGACTTTGAGAGACTCTGGTTAGAGCTGAAACTGTCCCTCAGGGAGAACCTTGGCTTCCCAGGACCCCGTTCCTCTCCAGAGACTCTTCAGGCCGCCCTGCAGCTGGTCAAGATGCAGACCCTGGCATTCAGTCGCGCAGACACCTTGCCCTGGAAGGCGTACATTTATACCCACTGCTCGGGAACACTGGTCCTAGCAGAGCTGTTGCAGCCAACCGCTGAACCCGAATCCGATGGCATGGTGCTGTCCATAAAACAGAAGCCGGAAGACAGGCAGGTTCTCCAGGAGTTTGTTGCTGTGCTCAAAACTGTGCTTCAGACCTTGATCAAAGGCACCTCCTGATTTTATTTTATCAAGTCTGTGCAAAATATGAATATCATAAATGAGTCTGGTCCATACTGGGTCTGCTTTATTGCAAATGTGCTCATGGCAAAAGATGAAAAATGATTGAGCAAAATCTGCCACTCTTGTTAGGTGGTAACTTATACTGAAACTGTCCCCTCTCCGTCCCACGTGACTGAAAAACCCCATACCGCCCCTACATTCACCAACAGAGGCCATTTTTTTTTTTTTTATAACAGTGTGAGAGGATATGGTGTAAATTGCCACATTGATAAAATGCATTTTTTCATGCTCAGTTCTGCTGACGGTTTATCTTCTGGTCACTTCTGATTAATGTTTACTCAAGGTTTACGTCAAATAAAACAGATGCAGTGGCGTGCAAACATTTTGTCTCCCTTGTTTAAAAATGAGGAACTGTGAGACTGATCAAAAGACATAAAATTAAAGATGACTTTTTTTTTTTTTTTTTTTTTACCCCTTTTTACTTAAGATTCATGAAATTGTAGCTAATAAAAGTAAAGGAACATAAAATCTCATGTATATTTTTGCTGACGAGGTTACACATTCCACATTGACTTAACAGGAAAGACCAGGTGATGGACATTCTAGAAATTCTCTGACTCTTCAGACCTAAAATGTTGTTGTGGCTGCCGCGACATGTTCTGCAGGGATACATGGTTCCTGGGGATCTGCTGCATCCTGCCTGGTCCCTGTTTGAATGCAGTATGAGTTGTGTTTGCATAATTGGCCTTAAATTTGTTTGTTCTGTGTGGGCATCAGACTTCGCAAATTCCCGTTTTCATGGACAGGATATCACGATGCAGCCGAGGATGGATGGGTCTCTGATTTGGTGATCTGGAGGTGGCACCCCTGCTATTTGCAGGTGATTAACTCATGACCCCAACTGACCATGACCTTTGACCTTTAATGTGCAGTTGAATGATTTGCATCAGAGTACGAGTGGCTGAGTATAGAATCGCCATCTCAAAATCAGAGGCCATTGTTCTCTCCCAGAAAATGGTGATTCTAGAGATTCAACCCCTGCTGTAATGGAGCCGTGAGGAGCCATGGAGAGCTGGGGGGACGGTATTGGACGGGGACTACTGAATTCAAACCCTTGACTTTATGGTCATGTGTCCTGATTTGTACTTGTTGTCACAGTGGGTAGTTTTGTGGCCTTACACTTCCATATTTTGCGTGCTGGCTTTGTGGCGTTGGCCACGGGCAAGGAAACAGATCCGTAATCAAAAGGTTGCCGAACCACCAAGGTGCCACTGAGCAGCGTCCCCTCACACTGCTCCCCGGGTGCCTTTCATGGCTTCCCAAGGGTGATGGGATAAAAGCAGAGGACACATTTTATTGTGTGCATCATCGGCTGTGCTGCAGTCTTTCACAATGACTACACTTTCACTTTAAAGACTGGTGACTAAAATAGGTGTCCTAGGACTGTTTGGCACCCACAGTCCTAATCTGGATTAAGTTTGTTCTAAAAGTGATTGTTAGTCTGGATGTTATTCTTTGCAATAGATGCAATTAGTTTTAACTTAGTTGAACTTATATTAGCACATGCATTTGTTCTGTTCTTTCTTGATTTATAAATAAAACTATGACCCTCTCATTCCTTTCTTATTTTTAATGGCAATGAAAACTCAGTTGGGTAAAGTACAAAGAACAATATAGAAATGTAATGTTTTCGCCCTCCTATGTCGCAGAACGGTACAGAAGCACTTCACACACCTTCATTATCCTCCAGCACTTATAACAAATACCTTAGTGATTTGAATTGATGTTGGCCATTTTTTGAACAGTGGAACATTAATGGTCATTAATTAATGGTTATAGAGACAGGTCCAAATCTGTTTGAATAACATTTAAATTTGATTTTACATTCAAATTAGTATCTTTACAATTCCATGTTAAATAAGAGATGGGACTTTAGAAGTAGAAGGAATCTCAGGTCTGCAAAAATAGTAGGGGGACATAGGTGGTCTAGCGGGTGAGGAAAGGTTGCTGATTCAAATCCTGAGAAGCCAAGATGCCACTGAGGTCCCCTTGATGAAGGTACCGTCCCCACACACTGCTCCCCGGGCGCCTTTCATGGCTGCCCACTGCTCACTATGGTGACAAGTTAAAAGCAGACGACACATTGTGTGCAGTGTTTCACAATGACTATGACTTCATGTTCACTTCAGCAACGAGCTTCTACATGAAACAGCAGTGGACATGTGACAGAGAGGTAGAGTGGAGTTCTTTTTTTAAACTTGTAACTTGTGAAACTGGCTTGTGCGGAAATGTGGTTGAGGTTACTGCATGTGTTCTAAACAAATACGTGTCCAAAGCAGACTGTGCTCCATACGGACCTGTTCAGAACCGCAACAGGTTGCATTCAGTTACACAAGCAGCAGAGTTAGCACAGGGATACGTTTTCATTCCCATTGTATTACCACATCACTCCGGATTATGTATTTCCAAATGGCCGGGTGAAACAAGAAGACTCAGTCTGCACTATAGCACATTGTTACATTATTTATTTGTAGATGACCAAGTAAATTCACCTGACTAGACAAAATCACACACATTTGGGTGGGTGCAAATTTCTTAGCTGCAGTCAGAAGAACAATGAACATGTTGGACCCCAATTTAAGACCCCACTTCTCTACACAGACCTATTTTTAAATGTGTAAAGTTAATTTTCTCGTACGGTCCCCTACTGTACCATCCCTCCGATTGACTGACCTCTGCCAGATTCTTCTACACAATGAAGACAGACAGTGGAGCCCAATGGTGGAACAGTTCTGCTGGTCAGTTTGTCGGACAGCGTTGGAGGGCTTTTAAATAAAGTCCATGACCAGCAGTATTGACCATTTGCTGGTTTAGCATCTTCTGTAGGACAGTAGCTTTGATCCCAGGATTGTTGGTGAACACAGTCTAGGTTTATAAATGGACAGAGTCAGGCAGATAACAAGATAAAACAGTACAAGTATTTTAGGTATTAACTTTTTATTAACATTTTGTCACATCATGTGGAGTGTGTTGCTCTGAAGTCTAGCAGATTTGTTTGAGTAGAGATGTGCTTTTGATGTGCCATGCACTGTATATTATTTTGTTGTTTTCTGTTGCGTTGAATGTGAATAAAGTCACCATTCATCTGCACTTGCATCCTTCGGCGCCAATCATTTCCAGAGGCATTACAATAAAAGAAAATAATAACAAAAAAAAGTGAAGTGATTTTCATTTGTGATACACAGCAGCACAGCACATGGTGCACACAGTGAAATGTGTCCTCTGCATTTACCCCATCACCCTTGGTGAGCAGTGGGCAGCCATGAGAGGCACCCCGGGAGCAGTGTGTGGGGACGGTGCTTTGCTCAGGGCCACCTCAATGGCTCCTTGGCGGATCAGGATTTGAACCGGCAACCTTCTGATTACGAGGCCGCCACTGCCCCAAAAAACACACCCAACACACACACTATATACAACAACAATATAGATAGCGTCTCAGCATACATGAATTCAGAGTGTATTTGGTAAGAGTTTGAGGAGTTTACCCTCCCAGGTAGAAACTAGATGCCCTCATCTGTCCACAAAGCCCATTACATCCACGTCCTTCAGTGGGGGTTCGAGGTTCGAGGCCAGGTTGTCGTTTCCCTCAGGATCCGCATCAGCCGTGTCTCTCGTACTGAGGTTAAGCGTGTAATATAATGTACTGGGCCCGGTCATTTAATCGCCATTTTTCGTCTCTATTGCGTGGCGTGCTGCCAGTTCCTGCACAGGAACTACTTTTTCCACTTCACGCTATGCAACGTCCCCACGATCATTTCCGCGGCGTGGCGTGGCGTGGCGAGCCTGCCGGGGGCAGGAAGTGAGTGGAGATGCCCGCGGCGGGGACGTTTCTGTAACGACGGGAGGAATAAGGAGGAATTGAGGCGTGTTCTGCTCTCGCCTCTTCATCTCCACGTTGGACCCCGACGTCGGCTGTTTTCGGGTGAGTTGTCCGGTGGGAACAGCCGGCAGCAGCCCGGCGTGTGGCGAACTCGCCGGTGAAGCAGAAGACCACGAAGTCCCAGGTTCAAACTACAGCCGAAGGTCTTTTACTTTAAATTCTTTTAATTTTCATGCTGCTAAATGACGTTTCTCAGACGCCCTTATCCAGAGCGACTTACAACCTGTAGTGACAGCGACAGTCCCCCCCTGGAGACACTCAGGGTTAAGTGTCCTGCTCAGGGACACGATGGTAGCAAGTGGGGGTTCGAACCTGGGGGAGAGAATGCCAAGAGTGTGTAAAGCAGTAATCAGAGCAAAGAAACTAGAATATAAAACATGTTTTCAGTTATTTCCCCTTTTTTTGTTAAGTACATAACTCCACATGTGTTCATTCATAGTTTTGATGCCTTCAGTGAGAATCTACCAACGTAAATAGTTATGAAAAAATAAAGAAAGTACATTTAAAGTCCCCCTATTATGATTTTTTAAAATAGTTTTATATCGGTCTTATTGGGACGTGGGGGAGAGCGGTGGGACGTGGAGAAGAGAGGCGGGACGTGGAGGAGGTAACCTTTTGGGAATTTTCCCATCTGGGGAGCTGCAATAAAGAATGTCAACTGAGTTGATTACCAAGTTTAATTAACCATGCGCGTGGGGGGGACTCACAAGAAGAACTCCCACTCCCAGGTTTAAAGTGAGATACAGTTGTTTTCTGACTGCCGCTGCAGTAGCCAAGACATTCTATGACCAAAGGTGAATGTCACACGACACGTGAAAAGTCCAGGCCCATAAATTTTTTTTATTTCACACTTTCCCCTTATGACGTCATAAGGGGACAAATTCCAGATCCGACTGTCTGAGCTGCTTCTCTCTGAACGGTGAAGTGTAATGACCAAAGCTCTCTTTAAACCTATCACCATTTCTAGCCACTGCAGGACCATAGACAGGCTGGGGAACTTGTATTAACTCGTATTAAATAACCTCACAAAGTGAAACTTTCATAATTGGGGGACCTTTAAATAACGTGGTGAGCTTCCTCTGATCTGGCATGCATTCTGGCCGGAATTTATTTTTTTTTATTGTACACGCTGGTAGGTTGTAGTTAATAGTACAGCACGCCTACTTTTCTTCCTGAATAACTGCTTATTTCCATGTAACACATATCTCAATATGCAACATTCAACTGTTTACATCAAACCTGAACGTTTCCTTGCTTATTTTCAGCCTAGCGCGCGTAGTGCGTGGAGCAAAGCATGCTGGTCCACCCACAATAATGTCGGACTTTTAAAAGCCGTACTTGTCAGGTTTGGGCCGGTTTGGGCCCAGCTTTTAATTACAGCTCTGGGCGTCTGATAAATGCTGAAAGTGTACAATATAAATGTAATGTGTGTGTATGTGAATCGGGGTGGAACTGATTATGTGAGCAGTCATTTTTTCGAATCCATTTTGCTGCCGATGGTCAGGTTATTGTGTAACAGACCCCTTCAACGACACTATTATCACCATGCAGTTCACCTTTGAACAGGATGGTTCAGTTTTATTATAGGGAACAGCAGTGGGTGGAGTGGCGCGTTACACAGATCACCCAGGAAGCAGTGTTGATCAGACACCCTTATCCAGAGTGACTTACAATCAGTAGTGACAGGGACAGTCCCCCAAGAGACACTCAGGGTTAAGTGTCTTGCTCAGGGACACAATGGTAGTAAGTGGGATTTGAACCTGGGTCTTCTGGTTCATAGGCGAGTGTGTTACCCACTAGGCTTCTGCCGCCCATCATGCATCTCACTACGCAATTCTGTTTTTGCAGAATTTACACAGAAAACATGATAATGTCATAATATGTTGTTGCTTTGTTGCTCACCATGAGCAACATATAATTTTAATGAAACCAGTAGAGCTGGTTCAGTGGCACTTCCTCCATAAAATTCTGGTAACGTAATGACTGTTTTGACTAACTTTTTTGCGTTCCAGGATTGCCAAGCAAAGGCTGCATAGAAAAAGTTTATTTCCTCTTTCTCATGCGCGTAGCCTGCATGTTTGCATACATCATTTGCACTCTCTATGCATTTAAAAGCAAACTTAAACCTCGACACAATTTTGAATTTCTCCTCTTCTCTTCAGCAGCCTGGGGAAAGCTGTGGTTATGAGGTGCTACTGGAACCGGGCAGTTTCTCTTCTCATCGCAACATGCATCCTGGTGTTTCTAATGAGCAAGATCTCCGAGGTAGGCACGACTCAACTGGTGATCGTGAACTCTAAAAGTATTACTTTTTACTTTCGTGAAAAACAAGGATAGGCTAAACCTTTAGGTATGTGTTGGAATGAGTAAAACATTACATTTTATGGTATTTCGTTATATAATATTTTATATCCCCAATCCCAGAAAGAAATGTGGGGTGCTGTTTAAAATGTATATAATAACAGAAAAGCTCATAAACTCATATTTTATTCACAGTAGAACATAGCAGACCTGTCCAAAGGCATTTTATTATTTCATGAAAAATAGCTAATTTTCAATCTGATGGACATCTAAAAAAAATTGGGGCAACAGAAGGCTGGAAAAGTAAGTGGAACTCTTTTGGAATTTGGGGTTACAGAGAGTAATCACCACAGAGCATGATCAGGGCGGCAGAATGCTGCACCAGGTCAGATCTACCGCCTCTGCCGGACGCTCACCCCAGGAGATGCAGAACCGGAGCATCAGAGGACAAGGATCCAAGACTCGTCCCTCCCCAGTAACTGACTGCTCGACCTGCTGAAATCAGCCAAATGGTTCAGGAGTCTTATGGCCAAAACAGAGAAAGACTCGGGAGGAGCTTCTGCTCACAGGCCATAAGACTTCTTAACCAGGACATGCCACCACACCCACTCACAGAACTCCACTACTGCAAACATCACGTTTCTGGTAGCGCTATCTACATAACCAGCAGCTAACTCATTTTACTTTGGTGATGTTATCTTCCATTCATATTTATTAATTGTTTTTCTAATACATAGATTACAGGCTAAAAGTGCTGACACACCTTCTCATTCAATGTGTTTTCTTTATTTTCATGACCATTTACGTTGGTAGATTCTCACTGAAGGCATCAAAACTATGAATGAAGTTATGTACTTTATGTACTTATGTACACATTGAATGAGAAGGTGTACTGTATATTACCATATATATGGTATTGTAACTTACTTGAATTAATTAGATTTTTTTTGCAGTCTTATAATTGATGATGAATAAAGAATCTTGAGTTGTGTGTACTTTTTGTTTTTTTGTGCTGTTCAGTTCCAAGCAATCAGTGAGTCAAAAATCATTGCGAGGACCGTGTGGCAGTCCCAGGAGAAGATGCGAAGTGTCCTTCCTTTTAATCTGACTATACAGCTTCTCGCCGGCAAGCCTCTACCATACAAGCGTAAGTCAGAACAAAGCAGTTCACTTGTTGCTCTGATTGTTCCAGTTGCAGTACGTGGATTGATGTGATTCGTTGAATTGCTCTGCTGCTAATCATCGGACTATAATGTATCATTATTAGGGTTGTAGGGATTAACTGGTTTTATTCTAAAAAATAAAAACACTACCGCAATCCATTAGCAAACTCGGACAACGCTACAAATTATTTAGTTCATGTAGTGTTGTTGGCTACTGATTGAAGATCTTTGTCTATAACAAGCTTTATGTTTCCTTCTCTGGAAGTCTCATAAAAAGGGAATTTCAAACATAGCCTGTTTGTGACAGTCCTGAAATGGTAAAGCGTTTGTCTGCAGATCACGGTCGTTTTAAGTAGGGTGATCAGACGTGTGGGCGAGTTGAATTTTTGGTGTCCTCTCAGACTGTGCAGACAGTGTTCAGTAGTAGCGACAATCTTCTGTCACCTCATCGTTCAAGGCTGAGCTCAGGAAATGTGAACATTCTCACCTTTTTGCACTTCAACTTCAACTGATTTGTGAACTGTGAAATGTGAAAGCTCTAATCCGGACAGGTTTATCATTATTTTCTTGTCACTTCATTCAAATTAAGGATTTTGAGCTTGATGTGCACTTATTTACATATTTAATTTTTCAAACTGTCCAAAAACTGCGACAAAATAAATTCACATAAAAAAAATCAAGATAATCATGAAATCTGGATTATTTAGTTGCAACCCTGATCATTATGATCAATGGCTTATGAAGGGCGCTGTTGTCTTCCAGAATACCTGACTGTGGGACTGTCTTCAGTCAAGAGGAAAAAAGAGAGCTACCTTCTGAACACTCTGCAGTCCATCTTTTCTCAGTCTTCCCCAGAGGAGCTGGCTCAGATAGTGGTGGTGGTCCTTCTGGCTGAATTTGATGCAAACTGGGTGATGGAGACCATGGAGAGCATTTCAAAGCACTTCAAGGACCAGCTGGACCAGGGTCTGATGTTGGTCATCCACACACCGCAGGATCAGTATCCGCCCCTGGTCGGGCTGAAGAGGAACTTCAACGACCCTCCGGACCGGGTGGCCTTCCGCTCCAAACAAAACGTTGACTACGCGTCTCTGGTCCACTTCAGCAGAAATCTGTCCGACTACTTCATCATGCTGGAGGACGATGTGAAGTGCTCCAAAAGGTTCCTCACAACCATTAAAAAGCACATCCATTCCAGGGGGAGCTCACCGTGGGTGACGCTGGAGTACTCCAAACTAGGATACATTGGGAAGCTGTACCACTCCATGGACCTGCCTCTCCTTGCACGTTTCCTGTTCCTCTTCTACCAGGAGATGCCTTGTGACTTCCTCCTGTCCCACTTCCGGACCTTGCTCATGCAAGACAAGGTCATTCGCTACCAGCCTTCCCTCTTTCAGCACATGGGCACATATTCGTCTTTCCAGGGCAACTTGAATCACCTGAAGGACAGCGATTTCCATGAAAGCCCTGCGGATAACCCTCCTGCTGACATTCACACAGACATCATTTTCTACCAGAATCACAGGCCAGAAAACGCCTACACCCAAAGCTCAGACTTCTTCTGGGGAAAAGCTCCGACTCTCACAAACTATTTTCTGGTGGCTTTCCACTCTCCTGTGATTCTGTCTCGGATTGTCATCAACACAGGATCAAAGGAGAAGAAGGATTTTATTTCATCTGCAGTGGTGGAGGCTGGACTGGTCTCAGTGAGGACCGGAAAGGGCCTGAACTGTTTGGAATTTTTCCTTCTTGGCTCTTTCAAGAATGGCCAGTTTGAGATGAATGATGTCCAAAAGGTGGTCAAATCCCCGTTCTCCTGTTTGAGAATCAGAGTGACAAAAGACCACGATAACTGGATTATCATACAAAACATATACCTCTGGACAGCCCGTTAAATCCCAAAGAGAAATTAATAAACGTGCCACACTGCCTATATGGACATGCCAAACACATATTTTAGAGCGTTGAGATCTGTATTTTTGTAGTATTTTACAATAAGAATACTGCAGGATTTTTTTAAGGTGGACTCCTCGTTTATTTCTGGTGGCCCCTCGTCCTTTCATTGCAATTTCTCTTTTTGTGAGAAGCATATTTTTTACAATCAGTTTCACCATATTTTACAGTATAATCAGTATAAATTCGGAAAAACACGTTAGAAATGGCACGGTAACATTTCATTGTGACCTGTTTGTGACAAAACTGCTACGTATCATATTACGACTGGGTCTGTAGCGCCAGGATGGACGTTCTAAATTGTGAAGTGTTTGTCATTGTGATACACAGCAGCACAGTACATGGTGCACACAGTGAAATGTGTCCCCTGCTTTTAACCCATCACCCTTAGTCAACAGTGGGCAGCCATGACAGGCGCCCGGGGAGCAGTGTGTGGGGACGGTGCTTTGTTCAGTGGTGCCTTGGCGGATCCTTAACCACTAGGCCACCACTGCAACACACTCTCCCGTAGGTACAGCTGCAATTGCCTGTAAACCAGAGTCTGATTATTGATGCTTGTGATGTCAAGTATGTTACCATGTAAGTTTGAGAAAACAATATTGTATTCATGAAATTTGATTAATTAAATTATTTGCTGTATGTTGGAAAGTGACTGGTCATTTTACACACATATTTATATATTATACAATTTGTGCTTTATACACAAATACGAATAACATCTGTCATCATATCTTTTATTATCTCAGCAACATATTGGCGGAGTTAAAATAAATGTTCCAAATTATGGTCGAAATGAATGTGCTTAAACATGAAAAGATTAGATGATGATGGGGGGAATTAAAGGGTATGATGTTATCAGATGCCAGAATCAGAGAAATCCCTTTTTCTCCCCCCTTGAGGTCCCTTTTGAATCCCTTGGGACGCTGTTGCCAGGGAGCCTGCCATGACCAGGGTTAAAGACTCACATATGCCACTGTGCTTGATAAGGTGCTGGGGGGAGCCGGTGAGAATTAGGAGGATTATGATGAGAAAACATGCCTAGCTCTCCTACCAGGTGGATCAAGAACACGTGACGTGTGGGTTCTGCCGTTCACCCCCCCGATAACCCCAAATTACCAACAAGCGCTCGGAAACAATAATACAGAAAAATCACTTATCAACATAACCAATATTAAAGATAGAGAGATCGCCAGTGCTGTTTAATGGGACCCAAACACTATGGCCTGGGCAGTTGCAGTAGCCAAATTTAACATGAACATGTATGATGTTTGGATGCCCTTAGAGTACAAATACTTTTACATCATACATTATACAATGTATAACAATCAGTCCCTTTGCTGCCTTGAGCACTTTCACCAAATGTCGGGAATCTTTGGAGCTATTTTGCCATTATTTTGTCAGCCTGAAGTGGTGATGAGACTTTTTTTTTTTTTTTTTCAATGCCAAAAAAGTCGTCAGGCTTGCAGAATAAACCATGGCTTACTAGAACTTGGCAATGGAATCTGTCTTTGGGAATGTTGTCTTGCTGATGGGGAAGGAGGTGGAGCTGGTGCATGAGGCTAGACCTAGTTGGTCTCACTATACACATAGTGGAGGCATCTCTCCCACTCTGGACGTCCCGCAGGTGTTGGTATACTCAGTGTTGGAATCTGTTTTTGTGAATTTTCTCCTACAGTATTACTGTACTCGGTACTCAGCCTTCTTGGAGAAAGTACCTCAGCATTTAGTACTCCTAAATATTGATTTCAGTCCGCATCAATGGGCAATGATGGAGTATGAGTGAGAAACCTGATTGGGTGCATTTATGTCATAAATAAAGAAGATTTGGAGGCAATGAATTGTTATTGGACTCGGAAGTCAGCGATTGGCCAATATAAACGGCAAACCTTGCCGCTTACAGGCCACTGAAAATGTCTGGCCCCTGGTAAATGTATCGGTTTGGTAATCTGGACCAACAGAATTTGCTATAGCTTAACCCCAAGCACATCAGTTTGATCTGGATTGCAATTTGGTGTTTCTGGGCACCCGAACCATTTTTGTGCTGATTAGAAACAAACAAACAAAAAAGTAATAAATATTAAAGAAAAAATTTAAATACATTTATACGTATGGTTTAGATGAACAGATGAGAATTCCAAAAATATTTCATTTCTAGAACACAACAAAATCAAACATTAAGCAAGGGCCATTCTAATGGCAGGGGGGATGAGGGAAGCGTAAAAAAAGCCAGACCTTCCTTCTACTTGAAGGACCACCTGACAGTATAGGGAGTTCGGCCGAGTCCTCCTGATGTTACAGAGCTCGGACGACTTCTAACGGGTGAAGTCTGGAGAAAGTGACCCGGTCCGTGGGTCTGTGCAGGGCGTCAAAGCCATGCGGGCAATACGCAGTTCAAATGACGTGAAATTAACAAATCAGTTTGAAAGATGGTAAAACTGTTGATGAACAGGTTAAACAGATGAAGTATTTAAAGACTTGCTCTATTCTAGAGTCATACTAGAAATAAGCAGCCATGTCTTCTACAAAGTTGAAAATGTTTAACTAAACTGGCAACATGCAGGACGTGGGGACGTTTCAGTGGCACTTCAGTTGACTTGAAGCGGGCAGGGGGTTCACGTTTGTTCTGAGGGAAGATAAGGGAGCGTGAGGATCTGCGAGGATTATGATGAGTATAAAAGCAGCGGGACGACTGAACAACATTGCCAGCATCCTGCAGGCAAAGTAAGAAGACAGAGAGTATTCTAACTGAGGGTCATTCTTCACGTTTTGAAGCTGAAGGTAGGCTGTGTGAGTGAAATCAAGAGCATGAATTATGAAAGGGATGTAACGGATACACTTGATTGTCTTTTCAGAATTTCCTCCAGGTAGGGGTCCACAGTTTTGTACGTGGAGTTTATAAAAATGGGCGTGGCGGTGTTGGCTCGCAGCCTCGTCCTCGGGCTGCTGGGAGTGGGGGTTCTCCAGGCGTGCATGTTGCACAACATCACCCTCCACATGGAGAGGCATGAGTGTCATCACTGTCTGGCCATCAACACCACCATCTGCAGTGGACTGTGCTACTCTCAGGTGGGGAGAGTTTTTAAATACGTCTCCTGGGCCATAAACCCATAGATTAGTATGTTGTTATGATTAGTATGAGTAGAATATTGGTCTGTATTTCTATTTAAACATATTACTTGAGAAATATAGCTAATGTCAGATTTAATAATTTAATAATGGACACATTAATATAAATTAACCTATCCAGTAATCCAATGAAAGGTTCCAGAAACCTCTTTCCTGTATTTATTCCATATGTTTAGTGAATTATACTTAATAGTTTGTTATGGTGAAGAGTACCATAAAGATTAATAACTGTAAAAACTAGTCATTTGAAAGATCACTTTTTGAAAATGACTTTTCTCATATTTAGTAATTAATTTGTTTGTCATATGTGTAGCAGGTCAGTCTGACAAATATTAATTTCTGACATATCTGACAAATATTACTATTAAAATGTCATGAAGTGGTTTGCTCATTCAATGTATATTTGGGTTTGGATGCTTTAGTAAAAATATAGTTTTACATTTTAAATGCAAATTCAATTGCTTATTGTTCTTTTGAATGCTCTGTTTCAGAAAAAGTTTAATTAATGTATTTTGTCCTTTACTAACATGGATAATGAGAGAAAAAAAAATGAACCTATCAGCCACTATAACATGTTCTAAACTTACTCCTGATTAGCTTAGTCATTGTTTTCATATTTGAATATTTAACACTGATCCTTGGTAGAAAATCACACCCCTCATCACCCAGCCTCTTGTCTTTCTTTCAGGACACAAACATCAAAGAGTTTGTAGGAAAGCGCTTTCTGATCCAGAGGGGCTGCATCCCTCAATCGGTCGAGTACCATGTAGCTACGATGTCTAGGTGCCCGAACCACATCAACCCTCTCTTCTTCTACCCAGTGGCCCAAAGGTGCCACTGCTCCAGGTGTAACACTGACAAGGCGGAGTGTGTCCCAAAGACCAGGATGACTTTCAAGTGTTCCAAACCACTCCACTCGGTCAACACAAGTTCCTTCAGAGGATTACCTTAAAAAAAAGCGTCTTTGTGTTCCACTCCCAAAACCACCCATTCAAATGTATATGAAACAGTTTACCAAAAACTCATACATTTAGACTCCTCTTTGTGTTTAAAAGACCTAACACGGTGACTGTTGTGTACTGAAACATAAATGATAATTAAACGACTCTTTAACTTAACACAATCACATATGTGTGCACTGACCAGAAATATTAAGGCTAGAGTGATCATTTGTATTTTTTCATGCCTCTTGGAGCTTATCTGTGATATATCACTTTACATCATATTGATTCATCAATCGTGTGAAAGTGAAGTGATTGTCATTGTTATACACTGCAGCACAGCACAAGGTGACACAACAAAATGTGTCCTCTGCTTTAACCATCACCCTTGGTGAGCAGTGGGCGGCCATGACAGGTGCCCGGGGAGCAGCGTGTGGGGTATATAAACAGTTTTCCCATCTCTCTTTTTATGAAATGGCATTTAAATGAACCTTTAGGACAAAAACAATATCATCTTGAACATTCAGACAAAGCTGTAGTACAATTTGCATTCATTTCAATGCATTTACTGTTGGTTCTTGTGGCATTTTAAGCCATTTTGAATAAACTGTAAAATAGTCAATAGAATAGAATAGTCATCCATTAAATTGAGCACGATTCATGTGGTAATGCAGCAGTCACAAAATACCAGGACGCACCAGGTCACAGATAAAGAATAAAGTAAAAAAAAACATATATTTTTTTAAATTTACATTTTATTGACAATGTGAGTGTGCAGGGTATTATTTATCTGTCTTGCGTCTTTCACATCTGTAGTGCTGTGTGATTCATGTCTCACCTCGTTAATCACCCAGATCCATTAAATAATCCATGAGTCACGAATCTGAGGTCTCCATTGAACCAAATCCCAACTGCACCATGTCCAAATTGGTAAACTCATTCATCTTATAATCAATAAAACATCAATTACTACCATAAAAGTTCCATAATATCTGGCAGTTTCTTTGCACCTGCTGAATCACTCACAGATGGGTTAGCACTCCTCAGCAGAGTCAGTACATCCGGCTGTTCCTCTGGCTGGAAATTCTGATTCACACTGAGTGGCTCAGATTGAGTCATTTGTCATTTCTGCTGGCCACTTATCTGCGTGATAAGCAAGGGGATGTATGGCCATTATACATCCCACTCATGGTACTGATTGCGTTGTCCCTGGTACTCCAGTTGGTGGGCGGAGACTAGATATTTTCACAGGTGAGTGGGATGAAGTGGGATTTAGTGAAATAATATTTTGCCAGATGTGGTCATGTGATTTAGTTGAACATGTGAGAAACAAGAAAACAATGGAACAGACTGACACCACAACTTCTGTCATGGTCTTAACCATTGTGGTTATAAACATATTCATAACAGCATTGTGGCCACTTTGAGTCCACTAGGTGAGGATCGCGTGTCCAACTACACCCTGTTTCCTGTTTAGTAGGGCTGCTCATGTTAAAAAACTACTTCCTAGGAGGAAGAAAGCCCCCGTCTTGTCTTTAAAATCAGTGGCTTGCCTAATTTAGACACTGGCTCAGGGTGCCATGGATATTAGTTTGCTTCTGCTGATAACAGCATTCAACAAGGGGCATGTGTGGCCACATTTTATTCCAATTGTTCTGTTTATCCTGCTGTCACTGGCATTATAATTCTGTCATATGATGTCATGTGATTCTCTTTTGCAATACTGAGAGTGAAGAATAAGCAGACATGGTATAAGACTGACATCCTTGCACGGTCTGCATAATTGTCGTTGTGAATGTATTCATCACAGCAATGTTGACAGAATTAAATATGCACGAGCTGCCAGCATCTATACCAAGAAAAAGGCCACTAGGTGAGGATCACAGGTGAGGATCACATGTCCAACCCCACCCTGTTTTTATTTTAGTCTTGGAGTTCATGTTGCAATATTCATGAATGTATTACAAATATTCAAGACATGAAGTGCAGTTGTGGCCTATAGCAGGTAAGCAGGTTCGTAATCGAAGAGTTGTGGGTTAAAATCCTGAACTGCCAAGGGGCCTGTAACAGAGCTAGCACCTGTTACCAGTACTCTGAACAGCCATATAGGGTAACCAAATGGTGTTTGGTCACAGGCGGCGTGGTAGCGGTGAACATTTGCACATCTCTGCTCTTTTTGCACATTCTTGCACATTGTGCACATGTTTGTCTTGTCCAGTTATGTCCTGTTTGACCTGTTCATAGTACAGAAAAGTTCTACTTTTCTCCTGTAGAGGAACTTGTACAGTATTTAAGCTTTAGTTTTAGTTTAGTGTGTATACACATACATATTTTTCTTTAATGATTGCACTAGGGAGGGATGTCTGTGTGAAACATTATTTCAATACACCGTATACTGTTGTACTGACAATAAATCAATCTTGAATCTTGAATTTTGAATCTTGACATAAATCGTAATTCAATGTCAGTATTTTATTATTTAATTACAAGCCTATTAAGACTGGCCCAAGTTTTTGGTTGGGAGAGAAGGGTGACTGGCGAAGGAGAGGGGAGAGAGAAGGTGAAGGAGAAGGTGACCTGGAAGCACCTACCAGCTCCACTGAAGCAGGAGGAGAGGCAGAGCGAGCTCAGCAGAGGGCCAGTTCTCTGAGTCAGCCAGGCTGATGAAGGTCCTCATTCAGTCGCAAGTTGCACAGGAAGAGCGAATGGAGCAGGAGGTGGTGCGACAGGAGCAGCGATGGAGGACAATGCAGCATCAGTTCCAGCAGCTCCAAGGCCAAGGGGGCCATGTCAGGGCAGCCACCATCACCGCTCAGCTATCCTGCACAGGGGGATCTGCAGGTCCTCCATTACAGTACCACTGAGGTGCCACTGAGCAAAAGCACCTTCCCCACACACTGTGTGCCTTTCGTGGCTGCCCACTGCTCACCAAGGGTGATGGATGAAACGCAGATGACACATTTTGTTGTGTGCAGTGCATTCACGAATTAGAGGTGTCTACATCAGCGTGTTCATCAACTCTGCTCTCTGTGGCCTGTGAGAGTGTGTCATTGATGTGTATGTGACGTTGCAGCAGCGCCTGCACACGATGTCCTCCAGAGGTTCATGATCTGATTGTACAGCCACCATACACATGCTGATGGAAGCATTTTGTAGCAAACACGATGGCTAGAAGCCATCTGAAGCTTTCTGAATTTGTGCGTACCTCTTCTCTGTGTCTGTAAGAGCACGGCAAGCAGGTTCCCAGTCCATCTTGTAGGGGCGAAGGATGTCTGATTAACAAACTGATTAACAGTTCCTGTTGGGGTGACCAATCAGATTTCAAGGGTGGCCAGTGCTGCCCCAGGCTTAGCCCACCTGGCATAGAAAATGTTACAAGAAAACAATAACCATCAAATTCCTTACTACAATAAAATAAAACAACGGATAAAAATATAATATAATACACTTAAATTCATATTTTCCACATACTCAGGGAGCCGCGCTGTAGGGATAAAAGAGCAGCAAGTTGCAAACCCCTGGTCAAGTGGATTTATAATTACAATATCAGTCTTCATACATATAATACACAATTAACATGAAGAAACATGGAGAACACAGGAAGTACACGTGGATCGTGCAGTAGCATTAAAAGCAACACAACCATGAAATACACACCCGTGTATAAAATGCAAGAATAAGGGAGATAACGTCAGGTCCACTGTACACTAATTCCGCTGTAGCGAGAAGTAAAGTAAACAGGAATATATTCGTAAGACGGATGAATATATATATATATATATATACACACACACAGAATAATTATAGCAACCCTAATTACCAACAGTGCCGTTTTACGTCTCCTACCTCAGCAGTACACGTGCATGTGCAAGCACTCACAATATGACTAAAAATACCAAATAATTGATTAATTAATGAATCTGCTTGCACGATTACTGGGGTGTCGGAGACCCCTCCCAAAAAAAACATAAAAATAAGCATAAAATCAAAAGAAATAAAAAACATCTAAAGTTGTCTTTTCAAATCTTGCAGAGGGATGCAGCACTCTTAAAATTGCAAAGCTTCTGAAGCGTGATCATCGAACAATCAAGCGTTTCACTCAAAATATTCAACAGAGTCGCAAGAAGCGTGTGGAAAAACCAAGGCGCAAAATAACTGCCCATGAACTGAGAAAAGTCAAGCGTGCAGCTGCCAAGATGCCACTTGCCACCAGATTGGCCATATTTCAGAGCTGCAACATCACTGGAGTGCCCAAAAGCACAAGGTGTGCAATACTCAGAGACATGGCCAAGGTAAGAAAGGCTGAAAGACGACCACCACTGAACAAGACACTCAAGCTGAAACGTCAAGACTGGGCCAAGAAATATCTCAAGACTGATTTTTCTAAGGTTTTATGGACTGATGAAATGAGAGTCTTGATGGGCCAGATGGATGGGCCCGTGGCTGGATTGGTAAAGGGCAGAGAGCTCCAGTCCGACTCAGACGCCAACAAGGTGGAGGTGGGCTGGTATCATCAAGATGAGCTTGTGGGGCCTTTTCGGGTTGAGGATGGAGTCAAGCTCAACTCCAAGTCCTACTGCCAGTTTCTGGAAGACACCTTCTTCAAGCAGTGGTACAGGAAGAAGTCTGCATCCTTCAAGAAAAATATGATTTTCATGCAGGACAATGCTCCACCACACGCATCCAAGTACTCCACAGCGTGGCTGGCAAGAAAGGGTATAAAAGAAGAAAAACTAATGATATGGCCTCCTTGTTCACTTGATCTGAACCCCATTGAGAACCTGTGGTCCATCATCAAATGTGAGATTTACAAGGAGGGAAAACAGTACACCTCTCTGAACAGTGTCTGGGAGGCTGTGGTTGCTGCTGCACGCAATGTTGATGGTGAACAGATCAAAACACTGACAGAATCCATGGATGGCAGGCTTTTGAGTGTCCTTGCAAAGAAAGGTGGCTATATTGGTCGCTGATTTGTTTTTGAATGTCAGAAATGTATGTTTGTGAATGTGGAGATGTTATATTGGTTTCACTGGTAAAAATTAATAATTGAAATTGGTATATATTTGTTTTTTTTGTTTTTGCCTAATAATTATGCACAGTAATAGTCACCTGCACACACAGATATCTCCCTAAAATAGCTAAAAATAAAAACAAACTAAAAACTACTTCCAAAAACATTCAGCTTTGATATTAATGAGTTTTTTGGGTTCATTGAGAACATGGCTGTTGTTCAATAATAAAATTATTCCTCAAAAATACAACTTGCCTAATAATTCTGCACTCCCTGTATTGTAACAATGAAAAAATTATAATGACCTAATCAAATATAACTTTTTGGAACAGCTAAAAAAAATAGATTTTTCTCCCTTGGGGGGAATTATTCAATGTAATTTTTCAACCCCAATAATAACCGAGTGCTCACTCAACCAAGCTGGTTAAAATGGTACGGCCAACATTAGGAGTGTCGGAAATTAAAATATCCTGCAAAGTGAGTTTTTTTTCATTTCTTTTACAACAAAAGAAAAAAATGTTGAGAACCCTGGCAAAACTGTCATTTTTGTCTCTTTGGAACCATGACTACAGTGTTAAAATTTGTGCACACCAAAATAAAGTTTTAGCAAAGTAATTTGTCCGTGGAGTGTATTATTTTATCCTTTTAATCGACTGCAAATAATAAACTAAATCAACAAAGTGCAGAGGGTGCTGGTGCAGTGGTGGCCCAGTGTTTAAGGAAGTGGCCATAATCAGAAGGTTGCCGGTTCTAATCCCTGTCCGCCAAGGTGCCACAGAGGTGCCACTGAGTAAAGCACCGTCCCCACACACTGCTCCCCGGGTGCCTGTCATGGTGCCCACTGCTCACCAAGGGTGATGGGTTAAATGTAGAGGACACATTTCACTGTGTGCACCGTGTGCTGTGCTGTTGTGTATCACAATGACAATCATTTTTTTAAATAACTTTTTTGGTGTGTAAAACCATGGGTTTGTATTCTACTGACCCTGATTTTTTTTTTGAGAGCCAGTTGACTGAATGGAATTAGTCTGAATGTGCCCTTGGTTTAGATCAGAATAAAGGACCGTGCCCTCTCTGAAGGGCAACAGACTGGTGTGTGTGTGTGTGTGTGTGTGCGTGTGGATGTGTGAGAGCATGTGTCCCTGTAAGTGTGGGCGCCTGTATTTAGACTCTATTTCTGTGAGCACGTGTGCAGGATTTCATGCTGTGTGTGTTTGTGTGTGCCGACTGTAAAATGATCTGTGGGTTTCTGAAAGCTGTGTAAGATGCATGAATGATTCAGAGTGGGAGAGACTTATGCCTTATGCCTTAGTTGGGGGGAAATGTCCTCAAAAAGACAGGAAACCATCAGATATTATAACACGATGCATGAAAAAAATGGGGATATTACACTGGCTGTAATAATAATAAAAACAGAAAAACCAAAAGATTTGCTTGTGATTTCTGAGTTTATGTTCGCAGTAAGGGTATCGGGTTATAAAGTTTTTTTTTTTTACATTGTTAAATATTACTACTACTACTACTACTACTACTACTACTACTACCATTGCTACTAATAATTATTTTATATTATAATACAATAACCAAAAGATCTGACTGTAGTTTTTGAGTTTGATTTCAGGTTTAGGGTTATAAAGCTTTTCTTCAGTGTGATATATTACAACTACTACTGCTACTAAGAACTGTAATAATACAGAAAAACTAAAGATTTGCCTCAGGTTTATAAAATAGCTATAATAATCATAATTCTGGCAACAAATTACACATGTGAAAAAAAGTCATGGTGTGTGTGACTCAGTGAGCAAGGTCATAGACTAAATAAAGAGACTCTGTGGGGAAGTATTGGAGTGGAAGTCACTGACAGTGAAATAGTACAGTTGAGGGAGGGAACATGCCGGAAAGAGGAGGACGGGAGGTGCCGACACCCCCTCCACCCTATAAATACCAGTCCTCAAGATCCCAGGGACACCTTGCAACTCCTCTACCTCCGGCCTGCCTACTCTGACGGTCACCTCACATTCTTGAAAATACAATGGCCCAACAGCAGATCAGGTAAAGTCTCACTTTTAAATCATTATTACTCAAAAATAAATACATAGACAGTTGTGGAATTAATTATCATTATTATTATTTTTGCATGGACAGATAAGTGAGAATTTATTGATCAGAAATCAAAAAAGAGATAATTGATAATGAAAGTAAAAAAACTACCACTAAACATTTTTATTTATTTCGTCTAGCACTTAACAATCTCCGAGCATGCTCTTTTTCTGACAAGTTAGGCCTTATCAGGGCTCAAAATCTCAAAATCTATAGAAACCGAACGAGAATTGCTGGTGTCTTCCTCTTGTAAGTTGCTTTGGATAAAAGCATCTGCCAAGTATAGTAAAGTAAAGTAAAGTAAATATGGGTGGTAGTAGCCTAGTGGATAACACACTTATCTAACTCAATGACCATAAACCCCACTTACTACCATCCCTGAGCAAGACACTTAACCCTGTGTCTCCAGGGTGACTGTCCCTGTAACTACTGACTGTAAGTCTCTCTGGATGAGGGCGTCTGATAAATGCTGTAAATGGAGAATATGAGTGCAAGAGTCAGCGCAGATGAACATCTTGAGGAGTGGCTAGAGTAAAACCAGATATTGAGGTCAGCTTGCCAGCCGGTCAGTGTGATACCCCCTTCCTCCACAGCCTCCCTGCCAAGCTCATCAATGGCGGCATCGCTGGCATAGTTGGCGTGACCTGTGTGTTTCCCGTGGACTTGGCAAAGACCCGACTGCAGAATCAGCGTGGTGGTCAGCAGGTCTACAGAAACATGTGAGTGCCACCTCAGCCCATGCTCTTAGGACGTGTCCCATGCAGTCGGTGGGCAGGGCGAAGCGGTCCTTGATGTGGAACCTGGTTTCTTTCTCTCTTCTGCAGGATCGACTGCCTCATCAAAACAGTCCGGTCCGAGGGCTACTTCGGAATGTACAGAGGTAGGGAGCAGACTTCAGTTTCCTTGTAGGCGTCACATGGTGACATGCTACTATCACATGGTGACATGCTACTATCACATGGTGACATGCTACTATCACATGTATTTATATGGCACACATGTTTCAGCGGCCACAAAAAAAGCCTGAGACAGCAGCTTGTTTTTTTTAATGTTTGTCTACTGCTCATTCGCGGCAGTCAGAAATGAAGTGAAGTGATTGTCATTGTGAAACACTGCAGCACAGCACACGGTGACACAACGAGCTGTGTCCTCTGCTTTTAACCGTCACCCTTGGTGAGCAGTGGGCAGCCATGACAGGCGCCCGGGGAGCAGGCTCAGTGGCACCTTGAACCGGCAACCATTGGATTGCGGGTGTCTTCCTTACCCGCTAGGCCACAAAAATTGAATTTTTGTTGCTGCAGCGAATCGAAATTGCTGCCATAATGAATGTTAATCGTGAAATATTGAATTCTGTTGGTTTTAGGGGCTGCGGTTAACCTCACACTGGTAACCCCGGAGAAGGCCATCAAGCTGGCTGCCAACGACTTTTTCCGCCACCATCTCAGCAAGAATGAGTGAGTGACCCGGATCTGACACGAGTAGATCGGCGCGCGTTGAACGTCCTGACCCCGGATTGTGTCTTTGCTGGCAGGCCCAGGCTAACCGTGCTGAAGGAGATGCTAGCGGGGTGCGGCGCAGGCATGTGCCAAGTCATCATAACAACACCAATGGAGATGCTGAAAATCCAGCTGCAGGACGCGGGGAGACTCGGTGAGCCGGAGACAAAGCGGGCAGCTTTTTTCGACTGAATCTCGGGAAAATAAGACTGATTGTCGTCCCCCGTTCTTCAGCCGCCCAGCAGAGGAAGCTGATGGTGCTGCCCACGATGAAGCTGGCGGCCGCGGGCACCGTTCTGAGCTGCGCCTACAGCATGGGGCCGCCCACAGCTGCCAGGAGGGCGTCGGCCGTGCAGATCGCGCAGGAGTTGCTTCGCACCCAAGGGGTCCAGGGGCTGTACAAGGGCCTGGGGGCTACGCTGATGAGGTCTGATGGCCACTGCTGGCTGTTGGCGTAAAGGAGGGCCTCCTCGTTCTGACATAATTTTTTTTGGCGGGTTTAGGGACATCCCCTTCTCGGTGGTCTACTTCCCCTCTTTGCACACCTCAACCGGCTGGGCCAGCCCTCGGAGGGGGAAAACGCCCCTTTCTACTGGTGCTTCGTTTCTGGCTGTGCGGCCGGCTGCGCGGCAGCGGTGGCGGTGAACCCGTGCGACGGTAAGCTCGGTGTAACTTGTCGTGGACACCACGGGCAGAGTAAGGAACAAGCGGAGTGATGTGGGAGTTTTTCTTCTCTTCTACAGTGGTGAAGACCAGGCTACAGTCGCTTAGCAAAAGTACAAACGAGGAGAGCTACAGTGGCGTGGTGGACTGCGTAAGGTAACTGCCGTTTCTGGTGAGGGACGCTGCGATGCCAGTGAGTGCACGTAACGATGGGATTTGTCCTCGCCCCCCCACAGGAAAATCCTGGACAGGGAGGGGCCGAAGGCACTTCTGAAGGGAGCCAGTTGCAGGGCACTGGTCATTGCTCCGCTTTTTGGAATTGCTCAGGTCATGTACTTCATCGGGGTCGGAGAATTCCTGTTGGGCCAGTCGCCCTACAACCTCTACTCGACTTAGACTACCTCACCCGCACAGACGAAAGCCAAGGCCCCTTAAACGCTCGGCCACGAAAATGTCAGACCGTTCACAGCACATGAAGATCTGTGGAGGTTCCATGATCACTTTTTTACTTTTCTGACTCGGTGACTTAAAAAACATTCACAATATTCCCTCAATGAGGGAGAAAAGTTTCCAAACATGCATCTCCTAACCAACTCACCATGCTGACAATAAGATGGGCAATCATGATCCTTTTAATGCTCTTGTCGAAGTATAGAGATTGAACATTAATATGCCTCAGACATAGAGACTTGGAACTGTGAAGAGCTTTTGGTCATTTTTGACCAAGGGACCAAAACTTTCACCAACATAGTTGGTAACTTTGGAGGGAATATTAGGTTTAAAGAAAATCATGGCAACTGTAATAATCAATTAAACTGGACTGAGAAATTTACATTCACATTTCCAATATTGTTTTATATTTGAATGCTTAATGTCTGTGTCACTGGTCTTCAGTGTTCATGTTGAACTGAGCACCCTGATCTCTTCTGGACTCCAGAATAATGAATTGCTTTCCCTGTTCTTTTTATTAACTTTTAAAATTTGTACATTTTAGTTATATACTTAAATGTATGAAACGTATAGTAGCTATCATGTAGCAGTAATATTTATTTCTTTTGCTTATGTCTCTTAGCTACTTGTAAAGTGCAGATAAAAAAATAAATGCTTTTCTCTGTCTTGTCTGTCTGTTCACATGCATGTGTGTGGCACAGTAGCTTAAGGCATTGGCAACTTGTGGCACACAGATTAGGCAAGGCTACTATTGCACAAAATAACGAATTTATCAGACTTCAACTATAACCTAGCTGTTGTGTTGTTGAGAGTCATGAATTTAGTCTGTGTGGATTCTACCTGTTTGAGTGTGAATGCAGTGTCCCAAAGCATGTAAAAAAATGGCAGTGAATTTATTCATCACAACTTAATTTATTGCACGCTTATGCACTCTGAAATCAGTAAGTCTGAGGAATATTCAACCATTGCACATTACTTTATATCCCATGCCAGTATACTAGCATGCCAACAAGAGCTGTTGCAATAGGCATCATCTCTGCACTTGGCTCCTGAAAGTGCCCACAAGGCACGACGAGTGAAAGCCGAACCCAGCCACTCCGCATAGCTTCCAGCATGCTGAGCTTCTTCAGCTGTCGCCCAGACCTCACAGCGGAAAGGTGAGAGTGGTGCACGATACCCTCGTCAGAAGGGGTGATCCCGGACCTTTACTTCAGCTCCTCCGCATGTTAATCATAATGCTGCGCAATGTGGAATGCATGAAGTCAATGAAGACCATGAAACATTGAGGTGGTGAAGAGGCCAAAAAAAGAGACTTTTTTCCATACTTTCAACCATATCTATGTATGTGTATGTGTGTGTGTTACTTGTGGCTAGGCAACATTCTTAATCTTAGTGCTGCGGGATTACACAACGTGTTGCAGGTCTTTCATGGAGCCAAATAGTTTGAGAATGAGACCCACACGCCATCCTCTGGAATGGAGAAGGGCATCTCAGCACACCTCAGGCCTATCAGCTGTGGCTCACACATACTTTACAGTAAAAATATCTCGAAACCACAAAATCTTCAGAAAAGTTTATTGTTTCTTGTACATTAATCTTCCTGAGCCGGAAAGCCATCAAACTCAAAACGTTTCAGCCATTAAATAAATTATCACACAACTTGACCATAAAAAAACAACAACAGTATAACTTTTTACAGTAAAAAGAACAATCCCTCCGGACCTTTTCATTTACCTTCATACACAGTAAGGAGTGAAGGGCTCTAGTTCACTGGAAGAGCACCACCCCTATGGAAACAAAGGCTTTGTTTGAATATGAACTAAAGTTAACATCACTAGCGGTTTCTGTACACCAAACACACCCTCACTCCTCCATCACCTCTACAGTACAGCCGGTCGTCTTCTGTTCCCGTCCACCATGCCGGGTACACAAAGACCGTCTCATTTCCGGACCCCCACATCCGTCGCCCGGCATTTAGGAGTCATATTTCTGTACCGGTCCGACCCAAACGAATCAAAAGGTTTAAATAAGCAATCTGTAATCTGCTAAACTCATTACTTCATTTTGCCACCTAAATGTAATGCCAACCGACAGACACACTATCCGAAGTCTGGAATATTATATTAAGAAATAAAACAAAGGCACATCCTCTGCTACCAACAAGGCAAGAGAGGATACAGTATTTCTCACTGGCCGCAAGCGGCCGCTACCGGGCTGCACGTTACCGAGCTGCACGTTACTGGCCCTCTGGCTAAAGACGAAAGCTAGGGGGAAATTAAAGCCGGTCACACTATATTTTACACAACGTCTACACTGCATGTAAGAAAATGTAATGCACTGTACCTACATTTCACATACCGGTATAATTAGGATGAAGTAATGCAGTATGGGGCACATTTCTACATTTCGCTCCACGCTGTGTGTTAAATTGGACTCCAATGACGGTTACAGCAAGGGGGCGCTGTAACGTAATGTGTTTTTGTCGGTCTGGCGGTAAGGCACAGATTATTGCTGTTCTGAGCCAGACACAGTCTTTAATTGACCTGACATATAACATTAGCTGTGCGTGCAACACCACAGCAAACATTACATCAGCTGACAGATGTCCTTAACCAAAATACAGACTGGACAGGCAAGTTCCTCTATAGCAAGAGACAGATCAAATGTCCAATCTAATGACAACATCAGGGTACAATATATGCACTACAAGCTAACTGCTGATTGTTGCCATGGAAACAACATAAACCGTAGGGAGTTCATATTTCTATATAATGATGTGCCCATGACGAAAGGGTAAAGGTCATATTTATGGTGCCGTGAGCAGCATACATGTGTTTTTATGTTGGACGCGCAAATGTGGACAAAAAGTATTAGATTTTGAGTATCAGCCGACCTCTCGTCCAATCAGAATCCGGTGTCTACACATGCAGTTGTGCTATATTTATCTGACATCTGAAGCTGAGGTGGGGCTCCTAGGTGTATCAGATGGCAGATGGGGCAATACAGAGTTAAACCAAATTAGTGTGACCATAATTACAGAAAAAATAAACCATTGGGGGCAGGGCTAGAACAATGCATATAGAACAAAGAACTACGCTAATAGAGAACTATAATAACACAGTCATCTGTTGATTTACAAATAGAACACAGCAGAAGGCCCCGGTCAGATGTTGTTTGGGTTTCTAAGAGCCCCACTGGTTGGCTTTGATCTGCCTCAGGTTGAAGGTCAGGAGAAGGATTCTAAAGATGTGCACATGCGTTAGATCACCTCCCGACTGTTCCGTACAGCACAGCAGAGAACCATGCTGAAGATCATACCAAGAATCTGTGGAAGGAAAAATTAAACCGCATCAAAGGAACAGTAACAATTACCAAAACAAAACCACAGGTTATACCCTAGTACCACAGCTACATTTATATATCACAGCTACAAAACATTGTCAAAAATGATGCACATGAATTGCTTGCACTGAAATGTACTTTATGTATCTGGCATTCTGGGGCTTGTAGTTTAGTGGGTAAGACACTCGCCTATGAACCAGAAGATCATAAAGTCAGGTTCAAACCCCACTTATTGCCATTGTGTCCCTGAGCAAGACACTAAACCCTGAGTGTCTCCAGGGGGGGGACTGTCCCTGTAACTACTGATTGTAAGTGGCTCTTGATAAGTCTGGTAAAAATGGCGCAAATGGAAATGTATTTTGAGGGTTTCACTAGTGACTATTTATTTGTTCTAAAGCGGAACTGCAGGTACAGAGATCCAGGAACAAATTCTCGTTGAGTTTCACTGACTGTGATACTTGATATCGGTGAAAGTGTGTGCTGTCAACAAGTTCTCCTGACGTGGAAGGCACGTGAGTTTAACTGTCTGAAGATCCTGTTGTACCTCATTACCATCATTCTACCTCTCAAACACAAGTGGAGTGTCTTTACCATGATGCCGGCGATCCCGATCCCCACGTATCCAATGATGAAGAGTTTACTGTCAAAAAAGTCCCTGATGGCAGCGTCACAGGGCTGAAAAACAAAACAATGGGTCAGTCAGCGAGAAAACGTCTGCTCCGGTAGAGTGTTAAAAAAATAGAATCGTGGCCAGGCAGCACCGCCGCTTCTTACCGCAGTGCTGGTCGGGCAGGCGGAGTCCTGGGTGCCACAGCAGTTCAGCTGCACACATCAGGAAACAGAGGACAGGATTGGTTTTAAACAGAAAATGGCTTTATTTTATAAGAGAGTGGTGATAAAGTAGACTGTCGATAAATAGTGCATACGACGTCAAAAAATCTGTAAATAAAATGGGTAAATAAACGTAAACCAATCTGGCAACACTCATGGCTGGTTCACTTAACAGACAAACAGCCATAAATGGCGCCATCTAGTGATATTTTCTTGCTTAAACCCAGAACGTAAAACAGCAGCACTTTTCTGGATAGATTTTGCATAAAATAATCAATTAATAAATATTCTGACCAACGTAATACTTATAAAAAGATAGGTCTTTATTGATTCAAGCTGGAAAATTACACAAAACATTAAATAAATAATCACTGTTCAAAACAGGTTGATATACTGGCCATTCATGTAATAAATATTTCTTCAGAAACACTGTTCTGTGGAAATCTCAGTCCCAAGCCAACTTGCCAACGATTCATATGAAGTTTTATTTCATTTGTATTCGCCAATGTGCGACCATTACATTATATTGTACGTATTGTGAGCGGCAAAGGTGGCCCAGGTTCAAATGTCAAACTACGAAGGTACCACTGAGGTCCCCTTCAGCAAAGCACCATCTCCACACACTGCTCCCCGGGCGTCTGTCATGGCTGCCCACTGCTCACTAAACGCAGAGGACACATTTCAATGTGTCACCGTGTGCAATAGGCGTGATGCAATCCTTGTTTCATTTCAAAATTTTTCATAATAAATAGAATAACAAGGCACTGAATTGCATTTTGTGTTGCGTTTTGTGATGCAACTCGTATTGCCAACTGTCAGACCGCTCATTAAGATGGGCCTTCACTAACAACGTCACTTCCTTGTTCATGGCCTCACCAAAATCCATTCCACATTTGTTCATTTAGTCATTTGTGCTTTTCAAAAACCTTGGGGAAAGTCATGCAGAACTAATGTTTAACATCAGAGTCATTTTCAGGGCGGAACAAAGAATTCACATTACGTTACATTCGCAACCTGTTAATTCACTGTTTCCAGAGCCTTAGAGCAAAAAGCCCCCCTTTTATTTAGATTTCCCAAACGCATTCAGTTTTTGTATAAAATGATGGGAATTAAGTACGAAGATTTACAGAGCAGATACAACTCTGACATGGGAACCACTACATTAGAGGGTAAAAAATGACAGATATTTACAGGTACTGAAAGAAAAAACGTCTGAGAGGAACGAGGCAATTCTGAACCATGGCACGTCCATGTTTAATCGCTATGCCTGCTTTTTGAATTTGTGCAAAACACGAAAATTCAAGGGAGATGGAGAAGTCCGTTGTACGGCTTCACCGAGAGGCTTCCATGGCACTTAAAGAGAGGAGTTCAAGTCAACCTCCAGGCCGTTGACAGTGTCACTGATCGAAATGAACAAATCACTTGGTTGAATGGATTCTGGTGATGCCATGAACAAGGTAGTGACGTTGTTAGTGAAGGCCAATATCAGTGCTTTGGACATTGAATTGTCAATTGCAAAATGACTTGAAATCATGAAAACCCAGGGCAAAAAAAGAGAAATGCAATTAAGTGAATTGCTATTCTATTTATAATTCAACATACTTTAAAATTCACTAAAGATTGCATCAGCACGTTGCACATTTAATTGGCAATTGCAAAATGTAATATCAATGATTGAATTGCCAATTGATGAATTTCCATTAAAATTTTTGTGCTTAAAATCTTCCATAAAAACTATACTTTACTTTCTCCTGCTACAAAAACACTAAATATGATGTTGGATTGAATTCTTCAAAATGGCTCCATTTTAGTCTCCATAACCATGTGCATTCCAAACTTTAGACTAGTAGTGCAAATGCAGTCATTCTCGAATTTAATGGTGGCACACTGTGGAATCAAACTCACCGCGGTGTGGAAACTTTCCATCAATGTGGTGATATTAGACCCCCTCAATTCTATATAGTAATTCTGAACATCCTCAATGATCTGAAAAAAGCAAACAAACAATGCAACATCAAGCTAAAATGCCCCAGTTTCATAAATTTGTCCTTGTCATTAACAAACAACATTCACCGCATACTGTAGAAAAAGTTACCTTATCTTTGTTCAGGAACCCAAACACACCGGCAACTAACTCCGCTCCGAAGATGATCAGGAGAAAGGCAAAGAACTGCAGTGATGGAAGATCATATCAGGTAAAGTCAATATGTATTCAATTGTGTTCACATGTATATCTGTCCATGACAGGGCAACTGCCACCCTAGAAACCCTTCGGGTTTTTAAGCGCAATGCCGGGACTACAGCTGATACAACTACTGTGAAGCAGGGGGTTTGAACAGAAAAAGAACAATGGTAGTCATTGACAAAGTGTGAAATAATGATGCAGTTTTATTTGTTCCGTTTTAGTGCTTCTTAATTCAATGCAACTGTTATCATTTAAAAGGGTTTTCTAACAGTGAATGAATTTATCAGGTCACCTACCGAGCCCAAAAGGCACTGGGATTCCCTGACAGCGCCACAGCATCCAAAAAAGCCCACCAGCATCACCAGTCCCCCAGCTCCGATCAGGATGTAGACACCTACAAAAATGAAAAATTGGGACAGAGTAAGATGTAAATGTTGTACTGTTCGGTCTGTTCACGATTCCAACGGGAAAGCGCCAGTGCAGTGCAGAGTAGTTCTGAAAACTACCAGCAGGGGAAGACATACGAGCAGCTTTCCTCCCTCCCAGAAAAGAGAAAGGAAGAATAAAGGATGAGATCATCCTTTATTGAGATCAATAATGGATCCATCAGGTGGGAACACAACAAAGCCGAGCTAAAGTCAAAGGTGATGTCAGGACCTCTCCCCTCATTTTTCTTCTCTATACCCAGCGGGGGTAACATGCACACCAAATGGGGTCCGTTCCAGCCCAGAACACCCCACTGGCTGAGAATGGGCCACAGGTGGCCCTGGTCCACAGAGATGATGACAACCCTAGATTCATGTCTATAAAGCAGTATTCCTCATTTCCGATAGTAATAAGGTTTATATCAAATGCCTTCCTCTTCTATAAACAGATTGTTTTTTATCAAAGTGAAAAAATGGTGCGACAGGTCATTTGTTGGCATTATTTGAGTACTGACTGTAGAAATTAAGATGTTTTTGTACTGCGAATCCTTTTTATCTAGAGCTATCAGCAATATTCATTGAGATGAAAATATTTCAATATTTGTAACAAATACAGCACATATGAAGGTTTTCCTTTGAATAATTATGATAACAAATGGCCTTTTTTATTGAGATGCACTGGTTTAGTGGATATTAAATATTTAGTGGAAGTTTAAAGTGACTTGTCACTTCGTCACTTTAAACTTACCTCTGTTGCACTACATGGTTTTGCACTCTCCACCATGTGCCCTTATTTGTATATGGTGTTTTTAAAATTGTATATTGTGTTTTTTTTTTTTTTTATTGTATTTATACTTTGTATTCAATGTTACTGTTACTGTTTTTGTATTTAATGTTACTTGTATGGGTCAGAGAGTAATTTCAATTCTCTGCATGTCCTGTACATGTGGCAGAATTGACAATAAAGCGGACTTGACTTGACTAATTAGTGAATGTGAAAATGTATTTAAACAGCATATTCCAATCAATTAACACAATGCCCTTCTGCATTCAGACTATATCAGTGCTAAAATTATTACTGATACTAATAAAAATAACACCCAAAGGACACCTCTCAGTCATCTGCAACTCTACTCAAATGAAGTTTCCAATCTAGCCACATGCCAAACACATTCAAACGTGAAAAACTGCTTGAACGTCTAAAGAGAAAGCAAAACTATACAGAGCGCGAGGACGGCATCTGCTGCTTTACAACAGCAATATTGACTCCGTCGCCTAGGCGACCTTGGAGAGGGCGCTTCACCGCTCATCCGAGCCTGGCTGTTCCGTCTGGCCGACCACGGTGTGTGAGGTTCCTTTTTCGCCAGAATTAGGTCATCATCACACCTCGGCATTTCCTCCAGACACACCTCCAACCCCACCTCCAGCAGAGGTCACAGCTCTCTGCAATCCAGCCGGCTCCGTGTTGATCTCTGCACGCCTGATGCTCCGCTGCCCCACCCAGAGCAGAACCCACAGTAATGCTGATACGTCCAAAAAAATAATGGAAGCAATTATGGAAGCGCCAACACCGGGCCATAGAAAGCCCCCATCACATCATCTCGGGTAAGAAGAGATGCCTGAATTATGCAACATTGTCATTTTTGTCATTGTTCCATGTGAGGCTTGAGAATCTTTCGGCACTGCCTCCTGGCAAAGATGCTCAAACACTCCCCATGGTGACCAAGAATAAACATTGAGAAGGTTCCAGAAGCCGAAAGGCATGTAATGCATTCGGAAAATGCAGATATAGCTGTTGGTACCCTTTGGCTATGAATCATGAACCTATATCTTGTCATTTGTTATGGTTTGTTTTTTCATTTACGCAACTAAATCACAATTTACACCCAGACACGTTTCATGAGTTCTGAAGATTCACAGTTCTGAAAAAAAAAACAGAGCTCAGTGAGAACAGCTCACACAAACACACACACACACGAGAATCCATGACTAACACACTGACTGCCTCAAAGGCCATTATTCATGTTTCTTTCTGAAGGCTGGGGATGACATCAGATATCTGGGCCGCAGCTAAGAGATTCAAGGAGAAAAAACAGCTGAAGTCCCAAGGCCAGGTACCTGTCCTCTTTCTAATTGTGGTCCACACAGGATGCTTTTCCAAACCTGTAGCTTCACAAATGTAAATGTAAATGAAAGAACTTCAATACCACCAGGACTCTTCCTAGAGCTGGCTGGCCACCTAAACTGAGTGATCAGGGGAAAGGATCCTTAGTCAGGGACGTGAACAAGAATCCGATGGTCACTCTGTCTGAGCTCCAGAGGTTCTCTGTGGACAAAGGAGAACCTTCTAGAAGGACAACCATCTCTGCAGCAATAAACCAAATCAAGCCTGTATGGTAGAGTGGGCAGACGGAAGCCACTCCTAAGTACAAGCTTGCTAAAAGGCACCTTAAGAACTCTCAGACCATGAGAAACAAAATTCTCTAGTTTGACAAGACAAAGATTGAACTCTTTGGTGTTAATGTCAGGTACCATGTTTGTAGGAAACCAGACACTGCTCATCACCAATACCACCCCTACAGTAAGCATGGTGGTGGCAGATTCGTGCTGTGGGATGTTTTTCAGCTGCAGGGGTTGGGCAATGTACAGAGAAATCCTGGATTTCTCTGTTTTTTAAACTTGTCATTATGGGGTGCTGTGTGTAGAATTATCCAGTTTGGAATAAGGCTGTAACATATTAGGTAACATATTATGTCGTATTCTAAACCAATCAGAGTCCAGGAAGGTTGATGCCCATCTCTGATATAGGAATATCAATCAACATGAACAAAATGTCAGCACGAATGTTGTTTTTTACATTCCACATGTAACGTGGACTGACTGGGTGTTACATTTGGTCCCCTTACATCCCATCCCTGACGACACACCAGTCCCAATAAAATGCCTCCTTCTGAGGACCATTTGTGTCTCATATATTCTGTACGATGCCTAACAAATCAAATTTACACTTGTGAATGCTCGGGATACGTTGGAATAACGATCATTCCCCTTTGATGTGCCACTCAAAACATGACATGCGACTCCCACAATGCAATGGTGTTTATGCTGACAGAAAACAAGGTGGGCGCCTCAGCTGCGGTGTTCGTGTTGGAACAATGTGACAGAGCCAGCTGCTACCAACTCACCGATGAAGAAGGCGTCCGGTGCTCCCTCACTGGTCAGCATTGACACCGTCTGAGGGTCCAACCTTAACCAGAGTCCCACCGCCAAAACCAAAGACCCCATCATCTGTCGAGAGGAAATAAAAAGAGTTTTATAAATATGCATGTTTTCAATATACATAGATGTGAGTGTGAGAGAGAGAGAGAGAGAGAGTACATAAGGCCGATACCATAGGTTTCCATGTTTATCTGGCTGGTGCAAGAGGTCTCGGTTTACAAACCTGTACGTTTTCCTAACTTAATTTACATTTATGAGAGTGACCCACAATCAGAAGTGACAGCGGCAGTCCCCATCGAGCAACTGAGGGTTAAGTGACTTGCTCAGGGACACAATGGTAGTATTTGGGATTTGAACCTGGGACTATGTGGTCTTCTGCTTCATGGAGGAGTGTGTTACACACTAGGCTACTACAATAACAATGTTTTCCATAGTAAAACGTAACCATACTCTATCACTATAGGTACTTTTGGGGCTACTCTAACGAAAAGTTTCCACTCCGGTCAAAAGTGCATGTAATGAATCTTATTTGCCATGAGATTTCTTTCTTGAGAACGTGAAAAAGTGTGGAACCGGATGACCCTGCCTTTTCGCATTGAGAAGAAGTGCTCACCTACTATCCTACTATCCCTTTAAGAGTGCGAGTCTAACATCAAGCCGTTAAGAGTCCCGCTCTTACAACAGAGACGCAGAAGCACTTCCATGCAAATGTATAGAACAATCTGACAGATTAGACAGACTATTAATAGAGCCAAATTCACGATATGAAAATATATCCAGAAACTCAAACAATGTTTGCATAGAGGCAATTTTCATGTATTTGAAGACTTCTTTTTCACAACTTCTTATTAAGGCCTACACTGAAAGGCCTACACTTGTAATGCATTTTTTTAGTGGGAGCGAACAATTAATCTCAAACTCTGGACCTTTAACGCTCTCGGTTCATTTGAAGCATAAACGTGATTGGTGCGGAAAGTGAAGTGACTGTCATCGCGAAATTCTGCAGCAAAGCACACGGTGCCACAACGAAATGTGTCCTCTGCTTTTGACCATCGCCCTTGGTGAGCGGTGGGCAGCCATGACAGGCGCCCGGGGAGCAGCGTGCTTTGATCAGTGGTTAATATAAGAACACAGTGACTATAAAACATATTAATTAGCAGAAAATTATCATCACACGGAAGATGTTTTCAGCCGACTGCTCTAAAGAGGAAATAATGCAGCAGGTGAACAGGAAGCGAAACTGCAAACGTCAAGTTGCCGGTCAGGGAACAAACGTCTTCATATTCATATTCAGACGAGACCCTGCAATTCTGCCGTTAGGTGAAGAGACCTGTCTAGCACACGTTCTCAGGTCTTAAAGCACTACAGCGTGTTGCATGCAGCTGACAAACGGCAAACGTCGCGGCTGAGGGATGGAGGCCTGGGCATCTCGCGCTGAGCTTGCTTTATGAGGCAAACGCACCAATCGTAAAAAAGCTGACGGGAGTCGCAGGACTCCCAACTTAACTAACGTAACAGCCTCTGGCGTGTTTTCGTTTTCACGTTTGGATATTCTGCCTTTCGATTTACTGCCACTTTTACAGCGCAGTTAAATATGTTACTCCGCAAATTTCCGTAGACGTCTAGATTTATTCTCCAATAAATGTTAAGAATTTAAAGCCACTTTCTCATTTGAACTCCAGACGTGGAGCGACATTCTCTCAACTGTCGTCTTCTTTTGTATTCAAGAGAAGGAAAGAAGCGGTCATCTCCCAAACACCCTACCACCCTGGGACGATGATGACGCGTCATTGTTCGAATAGTACCACATCTGAAAAGATTTAACTAGTTTGCAGAAGTGGCAACCGTAACCCCATATGAATATTAATAGTAGTTGACAAGTAAGAAATACACCGCATTTAATCCCACAGTAGCTGCGTTGAACACTCCTGGCCAGGTGTGACAGCCAAGGACATGAGGTGATAGTATCCACATGGTGCCATGTGCGTTAACTGGGTCAACCCCCCCCCAAAAAAAGGGGGTAAAATATACCATTTGGGTTCAAGTCATTACATTTGTTCCATATACCCACTCATAACATCTTCCCTTATCTAAGGTTTAACACACACATCACAATTGAACTGATGATGGTGATTTTGATGAATCCCAGCAAGCTGTCACGCAGATGATGATGAGTAACGCTTTTCGGGCCGGGACTAATTTCTTTCTTCAAAAAGCTGAAGCGATGGATGAGAGTGTGTATGATCATATATCTGTGTGTGTGTGTGTGTGTGTGTCCATGTGGATGAGCAGAAAGAACCACCACCACTTCGGAAAACATGGGTGTGTCTCTTTGTCCCATAGTTGTGGAGGGGTGGCTGCTGCTGGCCTTTCTGGTGATGGGGGGGGGGGCATTTAAGCCAGTAGCATTTAAAAGTTATTTACTCACATTTGAGCTTCATGCATGATTTTTGAAACATATTCCAAACAACATTCCTGTTTCTTTTTTATTTATACGAGTGGCTCGAGACAGAGGCCACCGGCGTCCCGAACTCCAGACGTCCACTCATGCAGACCCAATTTAATGGCTTCCTCGCCATTGTTCTCTTGTGACAGGGTCAGGCATTATTATTACAGATTTATGGGAACAGCGACGAGCAAAGTGCCGGTCTTTGGCTAAAAATGGTCCCGTGCTGCGACCCGTCCCGCGGGAAGATGGCCCGGCGGTGTTTGCGTTGCGTTCGTACTAAACTAAGAGACCCTGTGTCAATATTTGAATGTAACCATAACACGCGCATATTGACACAAGGAGCTGCGCCGCAGTTAATGCTGTCCGGAGAGACTGTTTAAATCACCCTGGCGGCGGCCGATATTATCAGGCCGTGCGCTGGGGGGGTATGTTTACCGTACGGCCGGGAGCGACGCGTTCAGGACTGGGCTTTCTGGGCTTTTGCACTCATCCTCCACGATCAATCAGTCTTCCAATCCATCAGCAAGGAATAACGATAAATTGCCCCCAGCCACAGGGGTCCCGGATGTTTGTCCAAGACCATAATTATAATATAATGTGGTTATTAGAACATGTTATTACATTATGTGACGTTCGTATGTGCACAGTTACCGGAAGATTGTCTGTTTACATGGAAATATGACTATTAGAAAAAGAAAAAGCAGACAGCAGATAGGATGTGAACCATCTCAACTCTGGAAACAGCCATTACCGTTCTCTAGCAACAGCTCTCATTTCCCCCCATTTATCTAGGTCAGGATCATGGCAACTGTCTGTCTGTAGCTTAACACACAGACACACACACACACAATATACCCACATCAATCTCATCCAAACCCTTGTTTATCCCAGCTTTCATTTGTTCAGTGTCCTGTTTTTTCGCCACACGTCTCTCGCTCTCTCTCAAGAGACTTTTTCAACGGATTGTGGAAGCCCACGATAAGACAAACAAAAAAAAAAAAGACACAAAATATGCTACTTGCAGAAGGAAAACTGGGTAAAAATCTTATTGAATGAACAAACATGTTGTTACGGCTGCATTATGTGCAGTAATAAGTATTTTATATATATTATTGGTGATTGTTGTTCCTGTTTCTGAAAGCTTTTTGTACGTTGACATGTATAATGCAGCGTAGTGTAGTGTAGAAGACAGCTGGTGCAGCCGGCACAGACCGTTTGAGTATTTGGTTCAGTTTTATGCACAAGTGTTGGTCTCGTTGTTAATTCAAGATGAACTATGAACTAGTTCTTTTTCATGTTAACGAACTGGCGCTAGTCATTGGAGGCCATTGGAGACTCTTGCTCCCGGGCGTGCTGGGGCTCGTGTCGCTGCTGTGCATACGAGGAAATCGAATCACTATGTCAGTGATACTCCAATATGGAAAAACTCTCTCTGATTGTGTTAAATGTGCATCGCCTGCATACGACTCCCAAAATATGGAAATTAAATGCACAGTACGGAGCAATACATTACTGTGCAGAACCTAATAGGTGATGTGTATTTCTGGGTGAATTTAATGCCTTTGTCGTTTTTTCCCGCCATGCCCTTCCTCACCGCTGCTGCATAATTTCCTGTTGCACAGAACCGAAAAAGATGGAAAGAAACACAGTCGATTTACGGTAAGGAGGTTACGTTCTGCTGTTAATGCTACTATGTGTGTGTGTAGCTAACGTGTACGGTTTCTAGTTAAGTAATAAATGGAATATCCAAATCTGTGCCGTGCAACTAAAAACACAGCTTCAGTCAGGATGATTCTGGCTTGTGACGCCTTCACCTAAAATAAACTGAACCGCTGAAATAAAATGCCGTCATCTTCCCAACACAGCAGCAGCGCCCAATACACACCTCACTCACACACACACACACACACACACACACACACACACCTGGCACTGTTGCACTGGGAAAAAGCGTGTGTGTGTGGGCAAAAATGGTGAAATTTACCAGCAAAACAAGCCGGCGCTGTGCATTTTCCAGCGGTTACAACATGTTTGTTAATATAAATGCACGAATTTCCATTTAAGGGCCCATAACGCGCCTCCTTTTCCACTGCGCGGCGTCTTCCCCCTCAAAACACGCCGCACGGAGGAAAAAGGGGCGGATTTTCCCTCAGTGGAAAATCTGATTTGAGGTCGACGAGTCGGGACTCACCCCACCAAACCCACCCACTCACCCACCCACCCACCCACGCAGCCAGCAGGGGCCGGAGACGCCGAAAATAGCCCGGGATTGTGGGGCGTGTGCGTACTGATGGCGGTCGGGATCCCATTAGGACACTTTTACTTCGATATGCGAAACACGCACGCGCACACACACACACACACACACACACACACACACACACACACACACACACACACACTTGTTCGCACCTGCAGGCTTCAAGCTGGCGGATAAAAACGATGCATCGCGAGACCGTGAGGCCCCGCGCGCGGAAAACTCACCCAAAATATGAAGTTGAATATGAACAGGAGATACTTGACGCACTTCATGCCGCCCTCGACCTTCCCCATCGCCGCGTCGGAGGAGGTGATGCCCGCAGCCGCTCCGGATCGCGTCAGCTCCGGCGCCGCGGAGCACAGAGTGGCGGTTCATCTCGGGCGCGCGCATCGCTCATTTGAATAAGGGGAGGGGCGCTACCGGGGGGGCGGGGCGGGGCGCTGTCTGGATGGAAGCGTCGTTTCATCGCGGGATTTCCTGGTGAGACGTGAGAGGTGGCGGGAAGAAGGAAAGAAATACAGTCGGTTTACATGAGCTTTAATGGGTGAGTTAACAGCTGCACTGATGAAGTAGTAGCCCTGTTAGTAATAATGAACCAGAAGACCCAGATTCAAACCCCACTTACTCCCACTGTGTCCCTGAGCAGGACACTTAACCCTGAGAGTCTCCAGGGGGGGACTGTCCCTGTCACTACTGACTGCGAGACTCTCTGGGTAAGGGCGTTTTTATAAATGCCATAAATGTAAATGTAAGTACAGTATCTAGTACAGACCAGATGTGGGTTCAACTACATGAAACCATAAATGATTGTTTTTGTCATTTTTATCTTTTTAAATGAAAGTGAGATGATTGTCATTGTGAAACAATGACACAACAAACTGTGTCCTCTGATTTTAACCATCACCCTTGGTGAGCAGCGGGCAGCCATGACAGGCGCCCGGGGAGCAGCGTGTTGGGACGGCAACCTTTAGATTACGGGGCCACTTCCTTAACCAGTAGGCCACCACTGCCCCTAAATGGATAAACAATGAAAATTATGAAATGGCATTTAAATGAACCTTTACGACAAAAATAATATCGTCTTGAGCATTCAGACAAAACTGTAGTACAATTTGCAGTAATTTCAATGCAATTACTGTTGGTTCTTGTGGCATTTCAACCATATTGAATAAACCGTAATAGTCATCCGTTAAATTGAGCTGTGTGCTGTCTTTTTGTGTTTTTTTTGGGCTGCTTAATACTGATGATGAGTATGTTTCTGTTCAAAGAGCCTATTATATTAAGGTTGTGCTTGTGTTGGGTGAGTGATACTGATCACTACTGAAAAGAAAAGCTTCTCTGGGATAGTTTAAAGTTCAGTTTAGTTTAGTTCAGTTTAAAAGCCCGAGGCTTTTTTTTCAGCCCAGGACCATTTTTTTCTTACTGTTAGCTCGTATAAACGTGTTAAATGAATGTCTGCACTGGGCTACACTCTGCGCTGCCAAGTTTTCTGAAAAGAACAAATAACGTAACCACTTAGCCGCAAAACCAATTAGAATCTGAATGCAGCAGCGACAATCGCCAAGCCATTACAAACCATTATTATTACATTCCAGCCCTCACTTGCAAATTACTCACCGCCGCTGGACTTCAGTTTTAAAAAAAAATCAGCCCAAGGCTGCTGGCCACTCTACATTTTCCACGGTCTGGCCTGGATGAAAACCCTCCTTGAGAATGGCAGATGCAAATACCAAATGCACATAGTTGTGGAAGAGCTGCATTAATGCCAGGAACAGTGAATTTGGCTAGAAAGCAGAGGACGCTGCGCTCTCATTATTGCCTCAGTGGAGCACAAATTAATGACACTTATCTCAAAAGTTCCATTTGTTAAATTAACATTTTAATAGTTTAAACAATTCAGATGTCTGCAAATTAACCTGAATCTTTTCTGGTATATCTGCTATATTTTCTTTGATAACATACAATACACCAAACCTCTATCATTATTTTTCTCAGAATCATTAATAAAGGCGATTCAAGCATTCTAGAGAATTCTTTTAGTATAGTTTCTTGGCCTGTCTGGGGCCCAACTTGTGCAAAAAGGCTTCGTGAGGAACATAGCTTTAAGTTAGTTAGGCTTAGATTAGACATCATGCTACAGTTTCCAGTGCATCCACTCTGTAATTCATTTAGGATAAAAGCTCCACAGCCAAATGAATGAATTTGTGAATGAACCGACTTGATATTAAGCAGTTCCATCAGGTTAAAGAAACAGGAGCATTAAAACAAGGACTAACAGACAAAATAGCAGTTTCTAACCTGGTTTCTAACCAGGGCACTGAATGACAATTAATCTCCACCTTCGGTTCAATTCATATTCCATGTGCAATAAAGATACATGTGAAATAAGGAGTAGGCTTTTGTGCAGATTGATTGTCAATTGATTGTAAACTATTTCAGTGCAATGCAATATATATATATATATCTCCCCAGTTCAGGAACTGTACCTAATTTTATTGTATTTGGAATTATTGTATTTTGATTCTGGAAGAAATGAGAAGCTTTGGCTTTTTCAGCGCTATGTACAGGCTGCAAATGGAAACGCGTAATTATACTGGAACTGGAGATGTTATTATTTTTCTAAAATGATCTTATCATACATCTAGTCACAGTGTGATGCATTATCTACTATAAGTAAACCAGTAAGTGATGAAATAATGAGCTTTACTGTGTCTAGGGTTTGAATTGTTTTTACCATGAAAAAATGGAACTAAAGAAAATTCAAATAAAGACAGTAAGTGTTGAAAAATAGTTCTAGAGCGCTAAAAAAACGTACAGTGGCCACATCGCATACTGCACATACTCGATTGATGAACTCATGTTTTTTTAGTGAAAGTGAAAGGCCTCTATATTCTGCAAATGAAAGTTATACCACATCCACATGTTATAATGTTGTCACTCACATAGCTATGCAATATCTTTTCCTTTTTTTTTTAAAGGAAGTTTGAGTACTTCTGGAATACATTTGTGACCCTTCTGGAATGCTTCAGCATATCTCCAGGAAATCTCTACAGGATGAGGCAGCGGAAGGATGGATGAGCAGAGTGACTATGGACAGGGAGTATTCGTTTATGAGCTCGGCTTTAATTACCGATACACTTTGGACACGGAGGGAGTGTACTGTTTAGTCTGAATCACTCAGTTGCTTGATGAGAAGAAATTGTAAGAGCAGATGTTGAGAGGGCCCTTTGAGCCAGAATACACGTTGTACTAATTAAGTGTTTGTGTGTTGCTGTGAATTCTTGACGTCCATTGCAACAGTGCAACAACACAATAGAAATGAATGAAACCACATGTGTGTGTGTGTGTGTGTGTGCGTTTGCATTCATGACCACACGATGGCAGTGTTGCTCTTAAAATACTTCAATGATGGCTAAAGCTGGGCACTGAGAACTTTAGAGTTTACAGAAAGGATAAAAAGTGTGGCATTCTAGCTTTGGGCTGCCTGTCTGTGAAAGTGAGATTAAAAATTCTAAGTAGTGTCCATTCCTTGATGCCGTGCTGGCCTAATTTTCTCATCCGAGGCCTTCCTCGAAAAGCAAAATGTACATTGTACATAGTAAACTTGAACTAACTGGAGCGGAGCTCAAACAAACAGACACAGTGTTTTTACAAATACATACAAAAAGATAAGAATTATTATAAATACTAATAGCCACAGCTAGCTTCGGAACATGCATTTCGAGGATTGCCATATCTTCAGCGGGGTCAATAATAAATAACAAGAAGGCAAAATTCACCAAAAAACATGAAAGGCATCCTGACTTTCGCTGGGAGTGTGGCGACATTTCTACCAACACCCAGTCATTTCCCACACTTTAACATCCTCCTCCAAATCTAATAAACCTTTAAATACACAGATCATAAAACACATCCGATAACATCCTAGACTACAGCCAAAGACTACAGCCAAGTCGAGGTTTATGTGATTTATTTCTTGGATCGGGTCCTGGACGCTGTGCAATTGAGTCCAAGAGCATCTATCATTTTTTTTTCACCTATAATAGTTTAATATCAACATTCATTCAGTGTTCTCCAAAACCCGACACTTGCTCACTTACTTATTTATAACAGGGAACCGTTTTTTGACCAGGGACGCTACTGTGGGCACAGGCATGCAGCAGCGGGGCTTAAGCTCTCATGATGGATCCCAACAAGCAGCTGGGCTGATGCCACTGATGCCACCTCGACCGGGCAGCACGACGAACGGCGGCTCAGAAGGAAACCCCGTCTAATCCTGCCATGCGGCTCTGCTGTTCACAAAGCTGTGTGGTGGAGCCCAGGGCGTGTTTCAGGAATGTGCTCCCATGCATTGTCCATGTTTCTAAAAACTCACACAGCACCAAATAATTTACGATCGGGCGGAAGAGTTCGAAACGTTCACTTTGGTCTCAATGGTGGAGGGGAAGATAAATACTTCAGATGCTGATATGTGGGGAGCTACATTCAGGGAAGACTGCCATTGGTTTGTAATGAATTCAAGCTTCGAAAATAAAAAAGAGAGGGAGGCTGAGACGGAGCAAAAAGTGTCGCTCATCCTTAAACTCTCTCCTCTGCTGACACCACAGTCGTCCTCCGTAAACATCCTCTTGTCCTGGATCAGGGTTGGAAACATGGATCCCAGATGCACACCTGACCTTCCTGGTTTACCCATTATCGCCATGGCGATTACCGACGGTAATCTGTCTCTTTCCCCGTTGTATATTTTCCCGAGGTGACCCGCGGCCTGGCACCGTCGGTGTAAGGTTCCCGTCGCCGCAGAGTGTTGGAGCGCCGGGCTGTTTAGAGAGCGTGTTTTGGCCCATTCTTCAAAAACGCCTTTGTTATGATCCGTGGAATGTGGCTGGAAGGAAAGGGATCTTAAGGGATTGCAGCGAGTCGAATCGCAGGCCAGCCCATTCAATGAGTTCCACCTTGACGACACTGCGGCACAAAGCGGCACAAACAACAGGCCTTCACAAGTGTTTTTCATGCTCTTCCCTTTCATTCTTGATGGCAAGATGAACAAACAAACAAAAAATGTACCATAAACCAGGCCCCGATTCAGGCGTCCGCTGCACATCATCACATGGAACTGTCACTTAAACACAAGGACATAAAACTGCACACGTCCAAAAAAGAAAAGTGGCGGTTTAATGGATTCCATCTCGACTCTTAAGCCCGGACAGAATGCACATGAGCTTTGACAGGTTTGGGGACGCGCCACGGATACTCGGCCCATTGGGTGGACATGTCTGAAATCTGTAGAACAGATTTCTTCATTTCATTTAAAGTGAGATCTCTGCAGCTCGGCACGTAACAATCTATCTAGTGCCGAAATGTCAAGGTTCTTGAAACTATCATATCGTCATATCCTATCTGGTCAAAAACCTTGCACCATAGAACCATAACTATAAATAAAAGCTATACACATTATATATATTCAAGTATCTGAATAGCTTCAAGATGGACCTGTTACTGCAATGTTCTCCTGTCAGTTTTTGGTAGTTTGGTACGAAATAAGAATACAATCGAATACAAGTACTGTAGGAGTTTAATAAATAACAACATCAGCAACAACAACAACACAACAAAAGCAGTATGTATACTGTATATACATATAGAATTATAATTATATTTATATTTGACTGTATAAACTATATAAATACAACATGCAGTCTTTATAACTTAAAACGACCAATAATTTACAGCGTGAGGTAGGGTAAAGGGGGAGGGGCCCGGGGTGTAGGTGGGGGGGGTCAGACGCTGTGGGGAATTTCTCGAAGTCGAATAGAGTCCGACCATCCTGTACAATGAGGGCTGTGGGATTGGCGGTAAGGCGGGGTCAGTGCCGCCACGTCTTGCGGCTCAGCACGCACACGCAGGCGGCGTTGATGCGGATCAGCCGCCAGGCAATCTCGTTCTTGAACTTGGTGAGCGCCCGCACGTACGTGTGCGTGTTGGTGCAGTAAGAGTTCCAGTGACGACTGTCGATGCCGCGGCAGCCTGACGCGCCCGATTTGGCACCGCCGCCACCTTTGCCACCGGGGCCTCCCCCGTTGGCACCACGGCCGTTGGTGGGCTTAGTAATGCGGCAGGTGGTCTCGTAGAACAACTGCTTCTTCACGATGTTGTTGATACGAACGTCCGGCAGAACCATCACCTCTTTGCCCGCGATGTCCGTGGCGCGGGTCATGTTCCTCACCCAGTGGTTCACACTGTCACACACAGAGTACTCGCCGCGGTGGAGGGGCTGGTCGGCCTTCCGGCGAACCCTCTGGCCCCCGGCCGCCCTGGCCGGCTGGTCCTCAGATGGGGCCACGTCACTGAAAAGCACGCGGGGCGAGCGGTATCGCCGCTTGTTGAAGAGCTTGGGGTCGATGGTGGGGATGAGGTCCAACGGAGAGTCCCACTGCCGGGGGTCAGGGCTGGGGGGCCGTGGCTGTGCTCCGCTGCTCATCGTCTTGGCCTCCCCTCTCATGTTCAGTACAGCCTGGACGCTGATCAGGAACACCAGGACCAGCGTCGACGACCTCATGGGCACACGTCCTGTCAAAAGTGATAAGCATGATGATCAGGCAAAAGGACAGGCCAATCCGACCTGGCCCCAAAGCAAGGGACTAATGCAAGGTCAAAGATCAAATGTTGATAAATCGATAAAACAAGAGATCAATGCTCTTTATTTACTTTTATGCATGTGATATATTGACAGGTGCGGATGTAAATCATCCAGAATGAGGAAGCAGCATGCATGACAACTGTCAATCATCAGGCTCTTCCATTTTAAAACTAATTTAAGATTGCGTCCTGGGCAAAAAGAATAATTTCACACCATCAAAAAAAAAGGGATTTGTTTCTCTACATACAGATAACTACCAAGTTGTCTTTTCTGTCTCAATGTGATTTGACATTAAAGTTCACTTGTGTAAATAGTGTCCCGCTGAAAAGGCACAACTCCAACATGAACCACAAAAAAGACAGAAAAGTGTTCAGATCATTTCAGGCTTTCGTTATTTTGAACTGTAATAATTTGTATGCATTTAAGGGGCAATAATAGTTCAAGCTGAAGTTCATACACCTCAAATAACAGAGCATATTTGCAAGTCCAACACTTGCCGTCGCACAAAATTCAGAGGTAATATGTTAAACACAATCACAATGTCACAATGTAAACACAAAAAAAAAATCTGCACAGATCAAGTACTCATTGATATTTCACATTCTATTTCTGATCTCTCCGTTATTTTTTTGAGTGAGAATTACTGTGAGTTTCTTTCTATAGGTCCCTATAAGTTCCCCTTCTCGCCTCCACTGGAACCTTTCAGACTTTGTAGCTACACATCACAGGTTCCTGTCCCTCCTATTCTGGGCTCGTACCAGTTGAAGGAAGATGAGAATGAGTTGCGGCTGAATGTGTCTCTAAAACTTCATGACAGTGTAAAGAACAGTTTTGAATACTTTCCTGAAACATGTGGAAAAAAATTACATTTAATTAGCAAATCTAAATGTAAATCTTCCGCCCGGGAACAAGCCACATACTTAGCAAGCAGTGCTGTGCTTTGCACAGGTTGCGCCATACCTTCCTGGCAGCGAATCAGATTTGGCTCAGGGCGTACGTCCACTTTTGTCACGTACACTAGTCCGCCCATCGCAATTCTGAAATTGCAGCACTGATACTCTTGGTAGAAAACCATACTAGTGTCTTCCCACATTTACAGTGTAGACAGAACGCAGGCCAAGTTTTGGCTGATTCCCTCTGCGATGCACTGTATAGCTGGCAAGATGATGTACGGGGCACAGCATTGGTGTGCAAAGTCACTGATCTGATACGCCTATGCTGCAAATCTTACTCCCGCAGCAGTATTGATGGTTCTCCTAGTAAAACTTTAGATATTAGACTCATTCCAGACACAGCCACCTACCTGTGAAGTGTTTCCAGGTGAAGTGAGACCCCTGTCGGATCCTAGAGCCAGTGTCCGGCACAGGCTGCTTCTCGGGCACCTGCCATCATGACAGCCCTGAGTAACACACACACACACACACACACACACACACACACACACACACACACAAACATACACAGAAATAGGGAACATTTTAAGAAAAGCCACATGTACTTCTTGAGTGATTAATCATGATTTTACAGATTCAACTTACATACAGTAAAGCTTACTCCAGCACTAGGCACAAGGGCTGCAATGCTGAGCATACACTACACAATTACAGTACCACCACTTTATGAAGAGAGTACTTTTTATTGATTTGCTAATTAAATGCAATTTATACTCATGTTTCAGGAAAGAGATTTTAAATGCATACATATTATTACAGTTCAAAATAACGAAAACCTGAAATGATCTGAACACTTTTCTGTCCTTTTTGTAGCTCATGTTGGAGTTGTGCTTTTTCAGCGGGACACTATTTACACAAGTGAGCTCTGTCAAATGTCACAGTGTAGTAAGAGTGACGTTTAACAGGCCATGCTGCAGCCTGAAACCTGGCCAAAGGGCACCAGTTAGCATCACTGTCATTGAGCTAAACTGGTTCCAGTTAAAACCAGCCTTCATTTGTACTCATAAGCTGCTTCTTGAATTATTTAGTAGAAGCACATTGATCTGAAAGGGATAATGTATATTCTGTATTCATGAGAAAAGATTTTGTGTCTGGTGATTTAGACAAAATGCTTCATTTGCAAGCAATGTAGCATTGTGAATGTGAAAAATGTATTATCATAAAGATCCTAATGTACCCTTAACTCATCACATGTCACTCATCACGTTTTTGTGAGACAACCTCATATGTTTTGGTTTTAGTTTGGGGCAATTATTCTTTATAATTTGACATTTTTCTGGTTCATCCCAGGGCTCCATTTCAGAGTAAATCAGAATGTAATATCAAAAGAATTTTATTCCTAATAATAATTAAAAAAGAATTTGTTTAAACCGTGCTGGTATTAGCTTACATGCTCTTTCTTCAAATTAATTTATAATGTAAAATCTGATAAGTGTAATTGATAAATACCTTAAATACCTCATTTATTTTTTGATATATTACCCTGCCCTATTAGCTGGAATGGATTAAGTGGAAAAGGCATAAATCACTTGTCTAGAATAAACACAACACTGAGCACCTGTCTAATGCCTCTGGGTGGTCCTAATGGACGAGAGAACAAATGCGTCTTTAAACAAACTCACTGGAATGTAATATTTAAATAAAGAATAACATCAAAGCCCCAAAGCATAGACGTCTAATATTTCAAAGTACATCAGGGTTGGACTTCTAACCAAAAACTCTCATTTGGGTGAAGGCCTGTTGTTGTCTACAGAACAGCAAAATCCAGAGGGGACGTCCAGATGGAATCGATGAATTCAATGAACAACTTAATTCAGATCAGTGGAGTACAGGCCATTGCTGAAAGAGATGGATTGAAAGAGAAGGAATTTTGCTTTTTTTTTGTTATTGCCATGTGCATAAGACACACCAATCATGAATTGTGGTCTGTGATCTTCAAAATGATCCATTATAAAAACATTATACAAAAATACATGGCAAATTATAGTGAGGTAATGTAAAAAAAATGTCTATATAATGGTGACCATGACACATCACAAGCCATATGCATTGGCATTATTTGTTCTATTCATATTTTGACATGTACTATGTGGCCCATGACTCCACTTTTATCCGGCTTACCTCAAATAATAAAAGGAAAGCCCTGGATATGGTTACCACACAGGAATCTTTTGCCAATTTCCCATTATGAATTTTCCATCTCGACCTTCTCATAACTGGCCTAGATGATTATTATCAGTGATGGATGAGGTAGGTTGAAAAAACGTCAGAGTCAGTCAAAATGACTGAGGAGGACAGTGTTTCGGGTCAGCAGCCACGTTGCTTTATCACTTTTCCGCCGGAATATGAGGTGTCAGAGATGTTTCCCTTTCCTAGCCCCACACAGGCCCCACATGTGTTTGAAACACATATGTTATGAAATTAGTAAAATAAAAAGCAAGAATTTGAAAAAAAAAACTTATTTTTTGAAAGACAAAGAATTCCTTCAACGCTTTAGGAAGTCCCATATTTCATTGGCTATTGGCTTTGACAACTACAATTGTTTATGTGATGACAACAACCACATGCCTGGAACCTCCACATGTTGGGCAGGAGAATGACCCGAACCTCATTGCACACAACACAAAAGAACGTCTCTACCTTCAAATACTACAGATCTAGACCAGTTGACATTTTTTAATTTCTGTGACTGTGTGCGAGGAGGTGACGGCTCCACGAAACACGAAGACCAAGGTTCAGTGAAATGCACGTCCTTGGTGTAAGGCCGCCTGATGCCACTCAGAGCCCTCTCTGAGTGACAGCCTTGAGGTAAACCATGAGGACTACCGCCGGCAGCAGGTTCATGACCACCCACCACCACCGCCTGACCTCATTAGATATAATAGCGCTCGCTCACTGAATGCCATCTGCCCAAACTGACAACCAACACTGGGACACACGGAAGCCAAGGCAGGTCCCCAAACGCTCCCCCCAAAGCTGCCGGGGTATTCATATGGTAAACGTCGCATTGCTGTGGGTAACCTAACCCAGTCCTCTGCTGGCCCCTCTTTGAAGAGCCTCAGGACCTGGGTCAGGCCTTATCAGACAGCCACCAGCGGGTTTTAAATGTCAAAGTGCAGGCCGCTCACCTCACCGCAGACGCAAGGCCCCATTCACAGGGATCTGCCTGTATGATATTAACGCTCAAAAAAGTCAGAGGAAGGATTTTGTGATTTTACGTCCATTGCTCATGTGTCGAATTCCAGCTTCGCCCCTTTTTCGTTCCTCTCAGACAAAAGGCTGCAAGAGATTTTCATGCAAAGATTCCTGCATGTGCCTGAGAACCACAACAACAACAACTTTATCAAAGCAGACACCGGTTCCTCTGTACATTCTGTGCATTTCCCTACATTTTTACCCGGCAAAGGAACCAAATAAGGCCACGTTTGATACAGTAGTTACACACAATTTTGGAGCGGGATCCCTTACAGGGCATTCAGGCCATGAACCGTAACTTTTCGCTCGCAAGTTGGTGTGCCTGAAGAGTGGATGCAGATGGGCTCTGGAATGAGGAGCAGATGAGGTCGAGCCTCGGGGCCGTTAGATGGCAGCATTGTCCTGCATTCTTCACATACCTCCAAGCCAGTGACAGTAGCCCTGATTCCTTTCCACTAATCACAAATCAGCGCTGGGCCCTTAAATTTCTGGTCGCTGGCATTCCAGGCACAAGACTGGTATTCACAACAGTGCAGATGCGAAGAGCCACATCTGGAGGACAATTGTGGGAGGGGCCGGTGGGGGATGGTCAGTGTCGGCGTTTTTCGGTCAGTGTTGTGGTTTATACTAGTTAGATTAATTGCTATGGGTTGCTTTACAGTTCCCAAGGAGAAACACAGGGCAGTAAACATTGTGAAATATTACAAATGTTTATCATGCACATGAACGTTTAAAGTAAAAAGGCCTTTGTAGGGGAGAGTAAATGGAATTGCGCACAGTTTAGCAAATTTAAACTCCACAGAGGAGAGAAAGCAGGTGAAGGGAGCCGTAAAATGAGAAAAAGGTGAAGGCTGAGCCCTGCCGCTGCTGCACCGCTCCAAAATCCACTGGCCAGCATGACATTCTCCAAGGATCCGCTGCGACTGAACAAATAAACTCTAATTACGATAAACTCCAACTTGATTAAAACATGCAGTCATGGCAGCTTTTCATCTTTTCTTGATCCAACGCGTCTTTGAATTCTGTGTGAACTCTACAGCACGGTCACTGCCGACTTACACAAGAGCTTATGTGAGGACAACTGACAACTGTGTTTGTACTGCAAAGGGTCGAAAATGTAATCTACTGTGCAAACTGCAGAGTAAATTCTGTAACCTGAAAACACATTTTACTATGTACATGTAAGAGTACGTTTTTATTCAAAAATACACCGCAGGCCCGAGGTCTTGGCCCCACCCTCAATTTAAACCCCTCAACCCCTCAAACATTTGAAATACAAGCATAACTTGTATAACAAGGATAATTTCCTTGTTTTATAGTCTGTAATAACACATTATTAAACCACAATGACATACCTGTCTGTCTGTCTTTACTACATTCACTTTGAAGGCTTGAAAAGGTGCAGGTAGGGTTTGGACGCAAGTTATTTTTAAAAAATGGCTGGAAAGAATGCAATGAATCTGTGACTGTTGTTATATATCAAGTGTTTTCTTATAATACTTTTTCTTATAATAACATTCTGAACAGCAATATATACATTATTGTTCATTTAAAATAAATTGAATATGTAAGTATATTCATATTGGAAATGTAAACAAGAACAGCATGTGCTTGGTCCACGGGAATCCCTACATCGTGTAGCTTTTTGTTGTGTAGACTAGGATGTGCTTTATAATATTTCTGCAGAATAACGCATCAGATTTTCAGGTGTTACCAGAAACAGGAAGTGGAACAACTTTCCTAACTCGCGTCGCGGTTGCAGAAGAGCTCAGCTTCTGCCGCTGCCAGGATTTTAACGAGAAATAGCTCTTTTTCTGCCAATAGCACCAGTTAAGATTGACAGGGCGCTGACTTTTTAGCCTCACCATAACCCCTGACTGAACGACATGCTGCAGCAGGTCCCAGTTGGTCTCCGTTTAAGAGCAGTATAACGTGAGCTATGACTCCTGGGAAACCTCGATGACACTCAGGCCTTCCCCGCGCTCTCACGCTGTGTTTGGCCAGGTAGGCCGCGCACGTTGCAGCCGGGTTGTTGAGCAATCAGCGCCGGCGCTCCGGCCCTGCCTCTGTTATGTGGTCGGTCTCCAGCTGAGCCTGCACAGTTCAACCTCTGCCACATGTGGGGCTGATATAAACACACACTCACTTGATTGATACAGGATGACTAAGGAGACGCAGTATTTACATAGCCTAGAGTGTGCTTTGTATTTTAATGCTAAAAATATGTGCTGTACGCTCTTTTCAGGGAGCCTGTATAAACACTGCCCACTTGGAGCACTAAAGGTTGAAAAGGTTTAGTTGAATACCTTTGACTTACAGTGTTAAGGATGCTTGGAATTTCCTTTAGCATCCGTTTATGAACTTTTTTCCTAAACATTGCTGAACCTGGAACGTGCTGGAATATGTTTATGAACTCGGGAATTCCAATAAAGTTTTCCTTATGAAGTAGTTTGGGAGAGAAAAAGTGTAATATTTATTTCCCCCCCCTGTCTCTGTGCAATTGTCACAGTTTTAGTTATTTTTGTGTGATATTGTAGGCTACCATTTCACATTTGATAATTTGTTTACATTATACTGAACTTTCAAAGTTATTTTGTTTGATTCCGAACTTTATATTAGTTGTAGAGGTTTGGTTAGTTGTAGAGGTTTGGTTTGAAGCCTGTATTCTCTGGAATAACACAGCTGGAGGAATGAAGCGCAACTGCAGCGCAATGGAGTCTTTAACGGCTACGGAATGGTAAAATGGCATAGAACCGTAAAACGTTACAGTCCTGTCATCGTTACATGAAATAAAATCTGATACAATTCACACTGTGCAAAAATATTCCTGTTAAGGTCCCACTGGGATAATGAGGACTATGATTTTCATATTGTTATTAATAACCAACAGTAACGTGTTATTTAAAAATAAAGATTATCATCATAATGTAAGTCCTTTTTTTTTTTCAGTTTTAACTTGGCTGAATTCTATCATTGTCAAATTAAAAGACATTTTAACGAAACAAATACCACATGCAGAAGCAGAATATGATGAAATTCTATAGGCTTTGAAACCTGTTGAAACCTGGCAACGGCTCACTTCTGTTTTTATGAGGTTTTTTTTTTTTTTTTACGTTCTGTGCCAGAATAGCCTACATTTCAGGCCCCTAACAAGCATCGACGTAATGTTTGCCAGGCTTATCAGCCACATGCTGTAGGAGTGCAAGGCCTCAGAGGGAAGTTCCTGCACCGGCCCTACGCGGGAGAACCCTGTGAATAACGGTAGTGTGTACTTTACATGACTCACAGCTTTCATACCGGTCGCTAGGAAGGAAGACAGAGTTGTGTTAAGATTAGCCTCTTAAAATAATGTTTGTATACTAAAGTACCCAAATACAGATCAAAATCAGATTGCAAAATTACAAAAGTAATATTTTCATATTTAGAACCCATATCTGTGTGTGTGTGTGTGTGTGAGAGAGAGAGAGAGAGAGAGAGAGACTATGATAGTGTTTTGAATGGTAACAACAACCTGTTAAAAGATTTGGTTCCGAATGTCAACAGTGTCCTTTGCCAAAGTACACACTCCTTTGGTGGTGTTGACAGAAGGAGGGAGAGAATAAAGGAGTGCAAGAGACTGATGACCACACGCCTATCAACAGGTGAGGGAGGAAGAGAGAGAGAGAGAGAGAGAGAGCGAGAGGTGGTGAGAGAGGGAGAACCAGAAAATGATGCGGATGGAAAAGGGGAGGAGGAAGAAAGGGAAAGTGATTTAGGGGCAGTGCATGAGACGGTGGTGCCACCAGCTTTCTTTCTGTCACAGCCATGAGGCAAAAAAAGAAAGAATGAAAAGGGATCAAGACAGCCAGCCATCGTCCTTGTGCCTACATTAAATAGACACTAATGCAAAGGTTCTAACCACAAACCTTTTTACATACAACAATGGAACAAATCATCACAAACAGGGCCAATAAAACAGCAATTCATAGAAATAAATTGTATGTTCCAAAAAAAAAAAAGAATCTTTACACATGAATGGAGTCCTTGTGGAAACAGGATTCCTGTTTTGTGGTAAGATCCATGCATGTTTGATTCGACTGACTCCCGAAAGATTCACATCAATACACAAGAGAAAGAAAGGGAAACACACACACACACACACACACACACAATCTGATCAAAGGCACCAGCTAACCGCACGCTAGCTGTGGCACCGAGCCGTAAACGGCTCTACATGTCTGCAGACATGTCACCAGCATGGTAAATCGGATGAATTATTTCACATATGCGCTTCTGGGCTGACATTCTAGACGCCTGAATCCAGACGCGGTTCAGCTGCTGCCATATGTGGCCGAACCGTTGCGGGTCTACAGGAGAATTCACCAGCGTGCTGTCTGGGATGTTGGCGCATTTTACGTTTGTTAGGTTTAATTAAGGCTTATTACAGGCTGGGACGGGCGTCTTGACTTGTGGTGGCTGTGCCCCTTGCTGCACTTATGGCGCAATACAGATGTAGCCCAGGTGGGAAGAAACCGAACGAAAAGACACAAAGTTGAAAAGACTTTTCAGACTGAGAGGCCTCGTCTTGTCCCGGCCAGAGTCAAACGCTTTGAAAGAGAGGAGTTCTCTTTAATGTCTCTTTAATAGTATCTCGTAGATAACAAGACCCTGAGCAAGATATGCGAGTCACATACCCTCATATAACAGATTTCAACTTGTTTACACATTTTTCTTACTCAAGATTCGTTTATGGCCTCACCTCCCGTTCAATGGCCGACATATATTCCTGTGTGCCCAGGAAATGGGTGCACTTTCAATTTTATCTTATCACAATCAGAATTCTTATTCTGGCTGCTCTATTTTATACTGAGTAGTATGCCGAGTTGTGACCTCTATACTCTTCTCAAGCTGTTTCTCCAAAGCAGTTTTAGGAGAATCTCCATTAAAACCAACCAGTTTACCTGTGGGCATGAGCAGCTGAGAACAGTTTCTACCAACCACAGTAGCGGGAAAGTGATGATGTGAAGCAAAGTGTTCATTTATAGGCTGCCACTGACAAGTCCTAATAAATTCATCGTTTATGTCTGAGTATGCCACTTCGCAGAGAACTAGGACAAACGGGACCGAACAACTGCGCAGTTCGGGCTTCGAGGTTGTAAAGTCGAAAAAAGAGCGCGGTCTGATTATGGTTCACGTCTGGGTCGCGGGGAACGCCTCTGATGTTTTAAAATTCATATGCGACAGCAGCCACAGCTTAGCAGGCTTTGTTCTCCACCAGGGTTGGAATATTTCTGTATTGGCCCTGGAGAGAGAACTAATGCTCAGGTCTCTTTTTTTTTGCCAATCAGAGAAGATGACGACAGAGAAAAACCGGATCGTTTGATATTGATTGAACGCTGTTATTTCTGCAACGCGAGGCCCTGATTAGGAAACGGATGGTTGAATGTGAACTGAGTGCGATTGTAGAACATCTTTCAGGCATCAGTTTATTATGAAACCACTATTAATTAGACTCTCATGCGATATGCCTCGCATCATCAAATCATATCACAATTTAATCCATTCTATGTAATTAACAGAAATCAGAGGGCCAGTGCAGGTAGAAAAGAAAGCCTTCCATCTACAAGACTATGCTGGAAGTAAGTCATATTCTATAAATCGTGCCAGTCAGCTGGAGAGGGTCACGTTTTCTTTTCACTTTGGCTCTGATCAATTTTAGAACGCGGCTCAACGTGGCTCCGTCAGCAGATTTTTGGAAGCGTCTTTTCCGTTGTTCAGGGGTCGGGCATTTTTTTAAAGCTTCCTGGATACGTTGACTGTTAAGGTCATTGAGATGTTTGCTTAACAGTGAAAGCAGATGGAGGGAACGGCAGACACTGTCCATTTGTGCCTTCGCCAGGTGCTACGCTTTACTCTCCGCTGGGTAATCAATCTTCGTCACGGTTCCAGGTACTGGACATTGCATAACTATTTCCTGATCAAATTGTGATAGGGACTCTGGAAATAATAAACGTCCCTAAACGTCCCTCCGTTGTTGCAGGGAGAAACGTAGGTGCCTTTCACTCCTGATTTCTGGGACTGGAGTTGAGACATACAAACATATTTAAACTGACACCATTGCTTCAGTTTTGTCTGTGCAAATAATTAGAGCTTCAGCACAATTCAAAATGGTGATATGCTGGAAATGCCAAAGATCATTAAAAAAAAGAATGGCACTATAACTTCAATTTAACGTGGCATTACAAAAAACAATACGCAAATCTTACAATAGAGGAACATACATTTTTTATTTTGATTGCTGTACTAACGTACGAGTAACAGACTTGTTACTCGTACGTCAAATAATTGGTATGTCCACATGAGGCATGACAAGATGACATTAATGTGATTTATTGTCTTTGATTATTTTAATGATTGTTATCCTTTACAGGGCTTCTCTTTACTTTTATACTTTAAACATGTTTCATACTTTTTACTTTTTTTATACACACATATCTAAACTTTTGCCACCTCTGCTTATCCGATTAATCTGATCTAGTTAGTTAGCTGGGTTAAGTAAGAGTGTTTTTAAAAAAAACCTCTTGGGTTTATCTGGCTAACCCCAATCCAAACTGCCAGAATTTGTTTTATGTTCTTGCGCTCCAGTCAAACAAAGAAATTCTTTACAAATCTTCTTGCTCCAAAAAAGTACATATTTAACGACAAACACATTACACGTCTGGTCCAAATTTACATTAATCTTGCCAATAAAACATGCCTCATACACATTTGGTGTTTCTAACTTGTAAGTGTGCTGTGAGGAGGGGCCAGTGACCTCATACCAGTAAACACACTAAATCTGCAAGCCCTGCAGACAGGATATGAACATAAAACAGCATTTAAAGGTTGATTGGAAGGTTCAGCATGGCCTACTTGAGTCCTGAACTGGTTTCTACTCTTGTATAAGTAATGTTAAGTTGCATGGTAATAGCATTTAGTAATGTATTTTTTAAATTTGACCCTTAAGAGTTTTCTTTTTAGTTAACTTTTTCCACCTTTAATGTGACCTAATGTACAATGTTTGATATGATTTATTGTCATTTTTTATTGACATAAAAATTGGCATTGTAACAGGGGTGTGTACAAGTTTAATAACCACTGTAAATTGAGTCTCCAAATCATTTGAGTAGCCTTTAGATGGGCCAGAACTGAGCACAACTGTGATTTCAAAACCAAAGGTTTGGCCTTCCTGCATATGAAAAAAAACTCTGCTGATGATGAAGACCCATAATCCAAACCTGATACTAAGCCGTCATATGTTGGCAAATTTTCAGTTTAGACTGCAATTAAATACATTTATTAGAATGTTTTTTGAAAGCTTGAAATTCATTTTATCGCACTTTTATAGAGGAAAACTGTGCGCCTGTCATGTTGGGACTGGATTCGTGTTTCGCTAAGATCTGAAGGCACAGATATCCGCAGAGTGTGGAAATTCACAAAAGACCAGTGAAAGCGGCTTAAAAAAACTCTCTTCGGTGGTTGCAAAAACACGGCCTGCTATTGCTTTTCCCTGATGAGCTATAGCTGCTCAGTGGCCTGTGAGTTTTCAAAACTGTGGCGGCGTTTAATGCTCTTGCAATGATGTCTCCTGTTGCATGGACTGTCATACCCTCAGGAGCCAGCTAATCCAGAGCTGTGGAGCTCTTTATTATTCCTGTCAGTCCCTGTCTTATTGCCACCCACCCACCCACCCCACAAATCCTCTGTGGGAGGGTAGGCCTTGAACATCAGTTGTAGATCTTTTTCCAGACAGCTGCTTTTTTTAATGACCTTGACGCTCAACAATGTACTCGTGGTAAGATAGTTTGTTTTTTGGCTACTACAGTTATTCTCAGTGGAAGAGATCTCATTTTTTTTTTTGTTTCATAGAGCAATTGCAGAGACACATGCTGATGGGAGTGCAGATTCTGAATCTGTAGGGACGGTGGCACAATATCCTGAGTACGGCTATACTTCCAACTGTTCCCCTTCTCCCCTTCCTTCCTTGGCTTTTCTCAGCATTGCTAATTGAGACCAGCGATGGCCCAAAAACCAGTCCAAACCTCTACAAGCCTGAGCTGCCCGCAACATTTACTCATGTGCTCCTCATTTTACCTTTCATTTACTGTCTGGAGATTTGTTTACGCAGTTTATGGCTATTTGTCGCAACAATTTTAAGCGATAACATTTGCTTAATACATGTGCGTCACACCTTCAAAAAGACATTTCACCTTCTGATGCTGTTCAAAATGCTCGGCGCTTTCGTTGCATTCCGAGAACTGATTAAAAAGGCCAGCAGAACCATGGGCAGTTGTAATGAGGCTCATAAGATTCATTAGTACCCCTCATCACTGACCTTCAAAGGGATTAATGCATAATGAAGAGCATAATGATACCTTTAGCAAGTGCCTGTGGACCCCATTCACGTGACCCCCCAGCCGAGCTGAGACGGCCTTTACTACCAAGACATGCTGTTTTATAAGCTTGTAATGATCCCGAGTCAGACCTGGCTGGATGGAATCTGATGTGCGGCTTGGCTGTTAATGCAAAAGGTTAAGCCACAAACCAGATTGGTTTTTCCCATTGTGCAGAATAAAATAAATACGTAGCGTAATAAATAAAACCAGGGGCTTTTGTCTGGTCTGCGGTGACCACATGTTTACATTCAAAATGCCTTGAAAAGTGGTGCCTTATGTAATCTCTCAGTGCACGCTTACATACGCTGCTAACAGGCAAATTATGCCATTAACAGTTGCCCAAATTAATTACAGTGCTTTCAAAGCTAAGGACTACATTTTAATTCCTAGACTTGATGTTATCTATTACAATTATTCTTTCTAACATCTTTTAACAGATATAGAAATATAACAGAAATATGTAAGAAATATTTCTTATTTATGAGTATTTATGAGAATGTATGTTATTTTAATGTTTCTACTCAGTCATGTGATGACAGTTGTTTCATGCAGTTCTATAAGTGATCTGCTCAAACCAAGTCTGTTTCAGAAACAGAAATTTAGAAGAGTGAATGTAATAGCTGAATCTCCATTCATACTCATTTTATTGAATCTTTAATTCTTCAAAAGGATATTTGCTCATTTGAGTGAATTTGATATAATAAGTCGTAATTACAATTTCTGCATGGCTCAATAAAAGCTGAAGATCTATGGCATTGATAAAGTGTTTGTTGGTGAGGGACAGACTAGCTCTGTGTTATATTTTGATGCTATCAGTCTCAAGACACGTTGCCCTCTTTTCTTTTAGCTTTGCTGCAACTAAATGGTCATATTTGCACATCTGCTGCTGTCACTTTTTTGTTTGATTAAATAGTGATGATAATCATGGCTCACAAAAGCTGTACAATTTATACCACACCATTATTCTGAGTTATGAATTACATAAAATAATTAAATCAAATAAGACTGCATGTGAATGGTTTGTAGGGTTGTGTCACTTGAAATGTGGCACTGAAATGGCACAGTGTGTTATTCTTGTTGATAAATCGATGCCATAACTCGAAATTCTGAGAAGAACACAGAGAATGGGATCCAGGTGCAGAAAGAGGCTTAAAAAAAGGGCAGAGACCAGGGAACTCGTACCAAAGCATCCAACATAGAGACGAGGAAACACAGACCTGACAGAGAGCGAAAACAGGAACTGGGTTCTTGTGTGCTGCCCTCGCTGTTGTGACAAATGCAAGAGTGATGTCAAGATGAAGTGAAAATATTTAACGGCATAATTAATAAACCATCCAGAAAACAAATCTCAGAACTGAACTAATCTGATGCCATTATCCTTGTTTGACTTAATTTATGATTTTTTTTTACAAATTGCAGGACCACTCAGAGGTGCAGCCGTCAGCTGATGAAACATTAGAATTTAAATCCTAATGTCTAGGCAACAATTCAACAGGTAGAAGATGGAAAGTGTTTTATTGATTAATTGAGACACTAGTCACCATGAATTCTGAAGTCAATTCTTTTGAATAGGGGTGGTGCAGTTTCAGAGTTACAATAAGTTTCAGCATGTAAAAAGGGGGTTAATCAACTTTTATTATATTAATTGGGCAGTGGTTGCCTAGCGGCCAAGGAAGCGGCCCCGTAATCAGAATCGAACCGGCAACCTTCTGATTACAGGGCCGCTTCCTTAACCGCTAGGCCACCACCGCACCAGGGGACCTATTTCAGTGTGCCTTCAGGAAACACAGGTTGTCCTGCATTGTACATGTCCATGTTGACTGTGCGTGCAACAGGTATTCTGTTTATTGCCATAGTGCCATTTATTTATTTATTTTTTAAAAAGAGATCAGTTGTCATGAGATCAGTGTTTGCGCCTCCTTTTCACCCCATGGCATGACATGAATTAATGCCAAATTACAACAGTGTCATCATATGCTCAGTCCATTGCAATAGCCAGTTGGTAATTTCCTAATAAAGGTGGTAAGTTCATTTATTTTTTAGAATACTGAGATTACATTGTATAGTGTATCTGGAAAGTATTCACAGTGCATAACTTCCACTTTTATTCCAAAATATTCTCAAAATAATACACACAACACCCTTACCTATAGAATGACCCCTAGTTGACAGCTCATGTTAGAGCACAAACCAAGCATGAGGTCAAAAAGAATGTCTCAAGACACAAATCTGCATATGGTTACAAAAAAATCTCTGCTGTTTTGACTGTCTCAGTAAGCACAGTGGACTCAATCATCCGTAAGTGGAAGATCAAATCCACCAGGACTAGAGCTGGCAAAACTGAGTGATCAGGGGAGAAGGGCCTTGGTCAGGCAGGTGACCATAAACCCAATGGTAACTCTGTCAAGCTCCAGAGGTCCTCTGTGGACAGAGGAAAACTTTCTAGAAAGTTTTAAGAATCTAAATTCTCTGGTCTGATGAGACAAAGATTGAACTCTTTAGTGTGAATGCCAGGCAATCGCATTTGGAGGAAACCAGGCACCACTCATGAACTGGCCAATACCATCCCCACAGTGAAGCATGGTGGTGGCAGCATCATGCTGTGGGATGTTATTCAGCTGTGGGAGACTGTGAGACAATTCAGGATAGAGGGAAAGATGACTGCAGCAATGTGCAGAGAAATCCAGGATGAAAACCTGCTCCAGAGCGCTCCTCAACTCAGACTGGGGTGATGGTTCATCTTTCGGCAACACAACGACCCGAAGCACACAGCCAAGATATCAAAGGAGTGGTTTCAGGACTATCAAAGGAGTGAGCCAGAACCCAGATTTGAATTCACTTGAACATCTCAGGAGATCTTAGAATGGCTGCACCGACACTTCCCATCCAACCTGATGGAGCTTGAGAGGTGCTGCAAAGAGGAATGGGTGAAACTGGCAATGGATCGGTGTGGCATCATATTCAAAAAGACTTGAGGCTGTTGTTGCTGCCAAATGTGCATCAACAAAGTAGTGAGCAAAGGCTGTAAATATTTATGTATATGAGATTTCTCCTTTTTTTTTTTTTTTACATTTTTTAAATAAATTTGCCAAACCTCAAGTAAAGTTTTTAAGTTTTGTCATTATTAGGTGTTGAATAGTGTAGAATTCAAGTCATTTTCAAATAAGGCTGCAACATAACAAAATGTGGAAGAAGTGATGCGTTGTGAATACTTCCCGGATGCACTATATGTGTAATTTCAATATTAAATGAATTTAATGAATTAAATGAATCATGTTTGGTCAGTCCATTTAGATCATGTTCAGTCAGTCTATCTATAAAGAATGCGAAACTATTAGCTAAAACTGATAAGAAAAATCACAAATCATGTCTTTTCTCACTAATCTCTATTTGGTCTACCAACAGGCCTATTGCATCCCTGGAGGAATTTCAGAAGTCCAGTGGGGGGAAACTTTACCTTTACTTTTAACTGTTTCCAGAACACACCAGAAGACACATGTGAGCCTTAGAGACCAAAGGGGAAGATGATGTTCTGACATATGCAGTTGCAAGTTCATACAAATACTAGTGAATAGACCACAGTTGTTAGGGATCCTCTGGTAATTAATTTAGTGTTTATATCATTATACTATGAAATATTATGAAATATTATTTGTTTAGGTTCTGAGCTGAAACACAAGAAAAACACAAAATGAGTTTTGTCAGGACCAACTGCCAGCTGATTAATTATATATTGTAATTTATTGTCATTTTTTGTAATATATTGTCATTTTTTCCCCATCATAGTAAAAAAGAAAAAAACATCATAGCAACAAAACAAATAACAGAATGCACCATCTTGATAAGCCTTTTCATGCGTGTGCATTTGAACGTCACATGGGTCAGCGTATCAGAGTAAAACATGCCTGAGTGCGGCTTTATACCGGGCTGACTCACTCTGGTCCTTTTCATGAAGCTACAAGCCTGCGCCTCGGCCTCCTAAAGCAATCTGTCAGATAACGCCGAGGACCCACTGCGGCAGGAGCGGCAGGCTCAAAGGAAGGCGTGCTTTTTCCGCGTGTGTTTGAACAGCGCCTCGTGTAGAGGCAAGTCACACAGTGCATGTCATTGTCCTGGGGTTCGGGGAATCCGTGGAAAGGCACGGGCTTCTGCGGTGAAGTCCACACACCGGCAGAAGCGTGAAACAGGCCCTAAGTCAACACTCGGCTGTCGGAGGTTGTTGTTGCAGCGGTAGTAACCGACCAGATGATTAGCCATTTGTCAGGGCTGTGGCTACCCGCACAAAGGGCCGAGCCGGACCGAGCCCGACGGCGGTGAGATGAGCACATTGTTCACCGTGTGAGCGATGTGGAAAAGATCCAAAGACGCTCGGCCCCAGCCTGAATGCTCATGGCAAATAAAGGCAAAAATGATGCATGTGACAGTTTTTATACAAACACCCCTCCAGTGTGGGCATGAGCCCAACATGCGGCAAACATACCAGAGCTGCATGAAAAAACCACCAACGCATGCAAAATGAAGCCATTTCCCTGACGTGAAACTATAAAAAAAAATATATAGACTGTATGTGGGGTTCTACCTGTTCCTAATTATGCGGGTTAAAGTCTCAAGTGGATCACATTATTGTGACGCGTTTTTGATGCGTGCTTTTTCGGAGAGCGCGAGTCTCCATGTCCCCGACAGGGCTGAAGAGACGCAGCAGGCGTCGTAACCACATAGCAGACTTCGTAAAAATAAACAAACTTGCTAGTATTTCATCTCTGGTTCATCCACCTGAAGGGAGCCGTCTGAGGAAGGCTTAGCAGACTAACCCGTCTGTGACCTCCGACTGAGGTCATCTCAACACCCAACTCTCCCCTGCATGCAGATTTGCACGCAGCTTTAAACTTTCCCATTTTTCAGGCTCCATAAGTCCATTGGCTCAGAATATACATACCTGCGTGGACCAGTCATGACACACCTATGCCGACATGTAAAATGGAAGCACAGCTGGGATTCGAACCTGTGACCCCGATGGTAGCCCCCTCTGCACAGTAAGGGCACCACATTTAGGCATCGCCGCATGGAGGGGTGGCTGACATGCGAGCGTCCATGTCCGTGACGCCGCCGGAGGGAACATATGGCCTGAACATGAGCCCCGACCTCCGGGGTTTAACCCGCAGCGTTTAGCAACACGTTACATGCGCCGGGGAGACCCTGTTAGGACTCATTACCACATCGGGGTGGGATGTGAGCGGAGCACTACAAAGGGAACCCTTTAATTCAGGCTCAATGGGAAACTGAATCCGGCTCATAAATAATGATTGCAGACATCATTGTGTCGAGGAGGGGGTGTGGGGGCTGTGGGAGAAGCCACTACCCATCTGCCTCGTAGGAAGGGTGCATGTTTCGGGCAAGAACCTCTTAAAAGCCCCAGGGTAAGCTTAACCCTGGAGGAACTGTAATGATTGCAATGAACTTAAAAGCGTGCGTCTGAGAAGGAACAGGTTCAAAAAAATACTTTACATTTAAAAAAAAAAAAAATTGCGGGCGATTCCATTTGTTTTGCAGAAGCCATCAGAACTTTGAGAGGTGCGTCGCTTCCCAGTTTATTAGGGCTCCCCATCTCCTCTCCTAATGTTGTGAATGGCGGCCGCGCCGTCGACTGGCACGCCAACGGCCGTCCCCGCCCAGATGAGCGTGATAGCGGCTGAAATGCGGCCCGTATCTGCGCTCGCAGCGGGACCGCTGGTGTAACCCGACCGGACCCGGCGCGAGATGTACAGAAAAGAGAGAGTGGGAGTGAAGAGAGCGGTAACCCGATGTCCCTGGGGGTCTGTCCCGCGGGAAGAGCAGAGGGACAGGCTGGTTTCCCGGCGAAGTCTGGACCCTCCTGTCCAGGCGCAGCTGTCTGCAGACAGTTTACGCTCCCGTGGCCTCAATAACGCAATTAAGGAGCTTTTTACTTCTCAGGCCGGTCTGGAGGGTGCCTGACATGTGTTTCTGCTCTGCCTCGCCCTCTCGCTCTCTTCCTGCTCTTTTGACACTTGTTTATATGCTGTCAGCGGGACAACTTTAATTACTTGTTTCCACTTGCTCCATTATTCGATCCAGGATCGACACCACAGGCTGGAAGGCGGCTTCGCCCTCGACTGAGCCCCGCTGACAGGTAAGCCAGGTCCTGTTCACCGCAAACGCAAACATCCCGCGAGAAAGCCAGAAAACCATTAGCTGCCTCGGTCTTACCTCAGTCACTTTACACAGCCCTCTTATGTGTCATGAGCCCAGGAGACAGTTCAGTACATTCCACGTCCCACTAGTCCAACAAGTTTATCCCAGAGACCCAAATCCTCGTCCGCCTTTTAGAGATGAGTGTACAGGTCCTGTGCCATTCAGTCCTCTTCAACTCCCACTCTGTTTGGGTAGATTGATTGTTCTGAAAGTTGGAGGAGTCCCATAAGCAAGTCCGGCACCTCCTCACAGGCACCCAGCAGGTCCTAGTGCCTACCGCTCCCTGGATTGCTGTAGGCCGGTGGCTCCGTAGATCCCTGCCTAGAAAGAGAGAGTGGGTGTGTGTGGGGGAAAAGTGGCTGCTGTGGGCGTGAATCCCGGGCTGACATTCTGAGCTGCATTATCTGCTAACACTTAGACATTTCCCATGGAGAACACCCATTTGTCTCACCTAGGCTGGTTTATAACTCGACTTTGAAGTCTGAGCCTGATCACCTCTTTGGACATTTGGGTGTCCAGATGTCTAGAAACCAGATAACAACACAAAGAAGTAATATTAAAAAAATCTAAATTGGATTCTTTATTAGGAACTATGTGACATGGTGATGTATTCCTATTTATCACGTAATATGAATTTAATAGGACTTGGAACTAGGACTAGGAAAGAGAACACTTTATAGCCCAAATCAAATGCACAACTCTGCACGTTTACATGCGAAGTGTTGGGAGACGAGTCAGTGGCAAGACTAATTCTCTCAGACGCTGAAACCTGGTTTTAATAACGTGGGATGGGAAATTCCCACATGCACCGCCCCCTCAACAACATACACTTTCACTGCGCCCAAAAGCGCCACATTGTTCCCATCGCTCCTTGGATGTTCGCTGCCAAACACGTTTGACATTTAACACCTATGGTATGTTTTTGAAAAAAAGAAAAAGCTTTGGAACAGCTTTGCAATTTACCTTCAAAGCCTTCAGCCTTGCTAATTGTCCTACATTTTTAGACCTTACAGGACGAGAGTTCATGAGATTGTCTACTCTAGACTTAGAAATGACCAAAATAAAACCAGGCCGAGACCTCAGTGAACTCAACATGTTCAGAACAGAGACTTTAGGGGCTGTGAAATCTAATGTGCAAAGGCCTATAATGGTCAAACTCCCTGAACCTGACCACACCCAACGTTGAACTAGGACACTCAACTCGTATATCCCAACGGAATCGGTCTCAAGAACCAATTTTTCACGTTCCACGTTCACTATTAATCTCTGTCCTTATGGATATCCATTTCTGTGCCTCTGGCACGTTGCAGTCCCGGTGTTAGTCAAGGGACAGGAAGGATACTATTCTCATTTATCATCTTTTCTGGATACCACCCAACAGGTAAAACTGTAGGTCTGATCAGGTCAGACACTCATCTACACCTACAATACCTACGGTGGTAGGCAAACCGACAATAAAAAAATCAATCCTGTAATTTCTGAAGAGCAAAAAAAGTTTTAGAAAGTGGGGTAAGAATAATGTGGTTCAGGAGTGGTCTTTTATTGTAATAGTCCAATCAAAACCGGAATACTTTTATTTATATGCATTCTAGAAATATAAGCTTTCAAAAACTTTGATGCACCTACTCTGTGGCGTTATGGAGATTAAGATGGAGCCATTTTAAAGAAGAAAAGCAAGAAACATATTTATTGCATATTATTTATTTGTATTTGTTGCATCAGGAGAAAGTGAAGTATGTTTGAATCTGTTTTTCAGAGTCGCCTCTTTTTTAACATGGCTGCTTTGTTCACTATTGTCATCTTCAAAAGCCGCTTCATGGGATGCTCATTAACATGAGTGAAAGATAAGGAAGAGTTCATCATAAACTTTCAGGACTGTTGTAACCGTCACTGTTGTCTAAGAGATGCCGAGGGTGTGAAATGCTGCCATCACAGCAAAAGCTCCCCGCTTTAGAGACCCAAATGTTAAATCTTGTTTGCTATTTTTTTTTTTTTATTACATAAACTAACATGATGTTGTTTCATAGTCCTGTGTCTTCAGTTTTGGTCTATAACAAAAGTTAAATAAGGGTGGCAACACAGTCTAAATGTTTTAAATGGTTGCCAGAGAAGATTTACACCTCTAAGGTTATATGTAACTGCACTAACATCAGGTCACATGATACACTAAGGAATGAAACGCTGAGTACAATCTGACACCCAGGCTATTAACTAAGTGCACCGTGCTAATAGGGGTCTTAGCAGAAGCCAAAATGAAATATCCAGGCCTTTGTGGACAAGCTGCTTGAAGATCCCTTTGCAAGGAGAGCGATACCGCAACGATACAGGCCCTCTGAACCAGAGCTCAGGTCCAAGTCAGGAAGAGGGTTTGGGGGGTCGGACATCCTTCATATTTCAGCTGAACTGACAGCTCGTTCATTCACGGCCAGCCTCGGACGGCCTGTTGATCTTTCCAGACGTGCTTGTGTTTGACACCTGGTGGGCCGCTCCGTTGGTGAACCATGAAAACTTGGTGCACTTCCTGATCGGGTTTCTTGCACTCTCTTCTCTTCTCCCAGCTGTTGCACATGTAGGGACACTTCAACATGGCCCTGCAGCTGTGTGTTCTTACATCTGGTCTTCCTGCAAGAAGATGGACATGCTCCAGAATTAACCAACTAATGAAAAAAGAAATGAAAAATGCCTTTCTGAATAGATATTTTGGGGGGAAACAGACTGCATGCTCAAGTTTTAATTGATGTCTTCATGTGTTTAAATCCATTTATATCTGTAGTTTACATGCTGTTCTTATCTCATGGGGCTAAACACTGCTGATGTTCAAACTGATCCTTATTTAGGATGTAGGCTTATTGCAGCAGCTTTTTGTCTTACATGCAAATCACTCAACAGCATTTATCATGGTTACAGACACTTGGCATGAAGCTGCATGCTCTTTTATAATTTCACCCCTCTTTCTCGTCTCATGACAATGACGTGTATTACTGGTAGCCTGAGTTGATGGTGATTGGCATTTCGCGTCAAAGGGGCGTGGTAGCTCCAGTCCCAGGTGACTAAGTAAATGGTGTCAGGATGTAGTTTGGGCCTACAGCCGGGATGTTTTCATGTCCCTGTGTTGGCTGGGCGCCCAGATTGCTGTAGGCTGAAATGGGCGAGTCTTGAACGAGAAAGCTCTCATTTTGGTTGTGACACTCAGAGTTATCATCATAGCTGCTGTAGATCTAGATTTTAAGACCAGTATATGGGTGTATCTGCCTAAACAGGAATGTTCAGATTGAAAATGTGCTATTATTTCAAACACTGAATAACGTAAAAAAAATATTCAAGATGACAATGACACCAGTTTTGCGATACATTATATTACATGGTAAAATGCGAAGCATTTTTAAGTTCTCTCAACTTCACGCCCATGTCACAACTACTAAACTAAAAAGGCTTTGCAGCCGGTTGCCTTAAATTGAGGTTTTCCACACTTTTTTATATTGTACAGTGTAGATAAAACATTAATATATTGCACATGTGCACATACATCATTACTTTTATGACCAGTATTAAGGTTACTGCCAATAAGTGTAATGACGTATTGGACACAAAGCCATGCTACTGCTACTTTCAGAAAAATATGATGTTCCCATTAACAGTAATAATGAGCCTTCCACTTCGACCTGAAAGGACAGAATGGCTTCCCCGCAGCCCCATTGTTCCCGTTTCTGTGTACTTCCTACTTGTACATCACAGCAGGCTCTTCGTTCATTGACTCTTCTGTCTGCACCTCCCACGGCACTGCGCTTCGGAATCCTTCCTTTGTCCGACAAAGGCCGCCCATTGGCAAGCAAACATCCCGGTCGTCCTCCGTCAAGCGCTGTGAAGCCCTCGTCCAGATCATTCTGCACAGAGTAAACACAGTGTGCGCTAATCCAGATCTGTCAGCGCAATGTATTTCCATGTGACGTGCGCACGATGACTGATGTTAGTCCTACCTGAGTGCTACATTCGTGCATTTTATGAACAATTTATATTGGCATAGCTGAAAAAAAGAAAAGACTTCATGACTGAGAAGTTGAAAGTGACAGAGTGACTAAAGACTCTGAGACACTGAAGTGCTCACAGTTCAAAGACAACTTGTCATTTCTGCTTTATATTATTTGTCATGTACTGATACCAGCTATTCAAAAGAATAATGGTGATTAGAATCCGAACCAAGGCTATATACTCATCATGCTCCTCAGAGAGCCACTGTTGCAGGGCATCCTGTCACCCCTGGGCCATTTTTAGGCACTGCACACCAAGAAAACCATGCTGTCTGGAGATTCTCTGATCTAGTCACCGAGCATCAAAGTTTGAACAAAAAGATTCTTAGATTTGTCCTTTTTTCCTGCTTACAGTAAATCAAGGGCTTGATGTTCACCTGAATAGATATCCACTGCTTGACAGGTGCCATTATAACCAGATCCCCAGTGTTGTTCATTTCTCCAGTCAGTGGTTTTAATGTGTGAGATTTATGGCTGGCAGTGAAGGAGACACATTAATATGAAGTCTTTATTCCAACTGCACCAGACGTCTCTACTCAGTCCTGATTGACTGGGACTTTGCCAAAGGACTTTGTACCTTATCCCACACGTTTATATTCCATCCCCAGCTCAACCAACATGTAAGTCTTTTAAATTCAAGAGGACAGAGGATGAGAAGGAAAAACGAAAGAACAAATGATGCAAAAATGCATCTCAACGCATATGTACAATCCACTGTGTCACGTCCGTGAGCTGACGAAGGAAGGAAGCGCAGAAATGGGACGTACTTACAAAGATTTTAATGAACACAAAGGAAAACCTGCACTAGGGCCAAAACAAAGAGAACAAACAGAAACGAACCCGCATGCGTGTGGTGATTGCCAGGAACTGACAACATACAAATAGTAAGGAACAGATTCCACTGTAATGTCGCAGCGTTGAAATGCCGGCTGCATTCCAGTTTTATGGGAGTCCCAATCCATTAAGCTTAAATAGTGCCAGGTGCAATGGATCGGGACTCCCTAATCAGGTGCATGGGCACCTACTGTGACGCCCCCTCCTTTGACGCTTCCACCACCCCCAGGGAGGTGGTCCCGGACCCTCCGGCAACAGCTTACCATACCACAGGGTGATGCTGCACGTCCCTGCTGGTGCCCCCAGCTCTCCTCCCTGCACCGCCCAGGGAGGCGGCCTCGGACCGCCCGGAGACCAGTCACCGCACCGCAGGGTGGTGCCTTCTGGCGACATGCAGCCCCTGCCACTGCACGTCTCTTTTGTCATTGTCAGGCCAATTGGTGCCAGGTGCAATGGAACGGGACTCCCTAATCAGGTGCATGGGCCCGGAGCGTCATAAACTGTTGATAAAGAAAAACAATGCTAAGTATAGCACAGTAGAGCACAAATCATTTTGAATATAATTAATTTTCCGCACTTAAATAAACAAATGCATTAGAGGGTTTCTGTTAAGTTTTCATTTTCAGTACTCACCTCACATATGAAGTAACATCAAGGATCAAATGATCAACTTTTACCTGAGTTCAGTTCTTTTACCCGTCCCACTACGCGTGCATATTTTTAAATGAATAATTCATGTTGACGTTAACATCCGCTGCCTCCTACGCTCTATACGCTCTCACTCTATTCTTCTGTTTCCACATCCCTCTGCATTCCCACAACTGCAGCCGTGATTTCTCCAGAGTAAATCCCTGGGAAAAAAAAACACAATCCAACCATTGTTGAATCTTAAGTAAATTTGAGGTCTGGGCCCGAGCCAGAAAGGGACTAAAAACTCAAGTTGCGCTCCTGTGTGTTGGAAAGTGACACAACAAAGCCAAACTGCAGTTTAGCCCCTCGCATGTTCACATGAGAAACAGCAATTACAGCAAATGCAAGATCGGGTGTTCTGGTGGCGGGTTCTGTCTCTGCCGCTGTATGGGGTTACACACGGAACGCCGTGACAAACGTGACTTCTCATTTGCTTGGACGGAAGTTCGTATGGTCACTTAGTCGCTCTGCTCCCTCTGTTCCCTGATCTAAGGGACACTTCCCTGTGAATCATTTTGAAAGTACTTGCCCCCAAGTTGCTCTGCTTATTCCAACTAATTTCCGTCGATTCTTGGGGCATGGACAGCATTACGTGTATTCTCTCAAATGAATCACAGATGCGCTGGGTTAGTGTTACTTCTGGGAAATCTGCGATTTGGTGATTTCACTTACATAACACTTACATAACATAACACATACACATGCATACACATTTAACAAATAAATACAAAATGTATAAATACATTATAATTTTTCTTAGTCTAGCACCCAACACTCTCCGAGCAGGTTCTTCAATGACAAGTCTAAGCCTTTTCAGGGCTCTTAGTTTGTATACTTGATATTCTATAGAAATCGAACGAGAATTGCTGGTGTCTTCCCATTGTAAGTCGCTTTGGATAAAAGCGTCTGCCAAATAAAGTAAAGTAAAGTAAAGTAAAGTACATAAATTCTAATCTACTACAATACTGATAATCAAAAACACAAAAAAGTAGCTCACATTTTCCTGTAATTAGTTCATGCACAGGTTTGTGGCCATTTATGTTCAATTTTACAGTGTTGTGTAAGCAAGATAAATTGGTCAGGTGGAAAAGACACGAAATGTTCTTCAAATTTTGCACAGTTAAAGAGGCAAAATTTCAACGTACATGTTCATGCAAAATTCCCCCGCCAAATTCCCAGGCTTCTCTATGGGTGGAGGCTGTGAAAAGTAGTGTAATTATATAGGATAGGGAGCTTAAAGAAACACAACACTTAACCTTCCTCTAGTAAACACACACTCTCTCTCTCTCACACACACACACACACACACATACAGGTTAACTACTGTGAATCTGTAAGTGGCAGTTGGTTGCACACCCGCACTCCAATGTAACACTGCGATGCCTCAGCAGCATGCTAACTCCTTCCTTCCATTTCCAGAACTCCATAACCACATACTAAAGCCAACAGTTGCTTAATTTTATTATATGTAATAAATTAAATATAATAAAGATGATATTTTCTGCCTTTTCAGGACTAAACCTACAAAGGGTGATATTAAACCATAGCTCAGGAAAGCAAAGCCAACATAATGTTTAGACAGGGGTGTTGAGGGGTGAAGTTGTGGTGCCTTGGCAGGAGCTGAGGGCGGTGGCACAGTGATGTGGCTCCGCGCTATGAATGAAGTTGCGATAAGGGGATGGGAATGGAGGGGGGGGGCTCACATGAAAGGTGACGGGGGGGAAACACCCTGCGTCCCACCCCTTTTCATGTACACTCACCACTCAAGAATCCAGAGACTCTCAGACTTGTCGGGGGAAGCGCAGTGACTCACTGACGGAGGTCGGAGGCGTCCTAATTAACTTCACATCGAAAGAGTCCTCAGGGGCCAACAAGCTGTCAGTTGTATATTGAGTTGTTAAAAAAACGCGCTCACACACACAAACCCCACAATGCTCGGTGTTCCTTTAAACACCTGGCCTCCTGGCTGTTTCACGATTCTTCTACTCATTGTTCTAAAGTCTACTCCAGGAGCTGAAACATCGCCCTGAACGGTTTACACTTTCGGCTTTTAACGTCTTTGACTATAAACAGGTTAAAATTTGCATGAAATTGAACGGATTCTGTGTTTTAAGTTACAGTTTTTTTGGAAATTAATAGCTTGCAGAAAAGTCCGATACTCTGGAGCAGCACACGGAATTATCATGATGAGCTACACGCAGTCGGGCGAATGTTTCACCACCCAGATTGAAGATGTATTTACATTTGAAATAATTTGGGAGACTGTTTGGATGAAACCATAACACACATTTCACTAGAAGACTTAGGAGTACACTGGCTCAGACTAAATTTAACAGCAATTAATGCAGTATATAAACAGCGGATTGTGAACGTCAACTTAATAAATCTGTGAGCGTTTTGTAATGTATTAGCATTCCATTGAGGCGCTGGTAACATGACGATAAAATAGGAAAGTTCTTAAGTGTGAGAGAACATTTGCCCACAAGCAGTGGTATTGACATGATTCCATGGCTTCAGCCTTGATCCAAAGCTTACAAAGCTCACCAGGATGAATTCTACTGTAGTGCTGACTGTTTACCATTGGATGTCAGCACAAGAGACATAATTCAAGTGAATAATGCTGCACGTTCAGTTGATGTTGCTGCCTTGTGACTACAGTCGCCCCATGAACTGGACCCATGCATAGTGTTGTAGTCAAGACCGCCTAAACAAAGACCAAGACTTGAGGGTACCAAGACCAAAAAACACTAAGGCGAGACAAGACCAAGGCTGGTCGAGACAGTGAGCAAGACCAAGACCTAGACCGAAAACAGATGAGGGCTAGAATCGACATCACCTTACTCAGATCAACTGAGAAAAAAAGCATTGCTGCAAAGAGTCATTACTTGTGAAATCTAATTCATGTTATCTTGTCCTTATATCTCTCATTTAAAACCTCCCAGATTTGTTACGAGGCCTGATGGAAAATGTAATTCTCAGACGTTCAAAGGAAGTCTCTTATACCAGGGACAGAGGCCTGCTATGAATATGGCTATGTAATGATCCCTTGCTTTGAGTGGAAGACAATGGACATTTCAAGTTTTATATTCATTTTGGGATGTTATACAATTAAATTATTGCTGCTCTTGCACACAGACAGGCTTCTAATCAGATGTTTTCTGTGAATAGTGAAAGATAACCGGCTCAGCCGATGGAAGGACTACACAGACTTCAGTTGCATTATTAACTTCATCCAGGAGCAATTACAAGTCCTGGAGAAAATCCACAGTTATAGATGATTGTTGACAAAGTGCAGAGAAAATGGCCTTAAAGCAGAAAAAGAAGTTAGAATCATATGAGCCAAGTTGGATTCTGAAGGTTCAGCATACAGGCGTAAATGGGAGCTTCACAGGAGACTTCTCAAAGGGACCTAATTATATTTGGCAAGTTGATTCATATGACAAGTTAAAATTTTTTTGCTGTGAGTGTTCTTGTGTGTATCAATGACTTCTCGTTAAAAAAAAATTTCAAAGCTGTGATCCATGAGTTATTGGGGGCTATTTTATTAGAAATATTAGAATACTGTCCTAAATTTAAGACCACAGATTGTGGTACACGATAATTTGTGCACACAGGATAATTTTCTCCATTTCACGGTACATGGGGCTAGCTGCTTGCAATAAACTAAATATCTCCCTCTGAACAATTGACTTTGTCAGATTGAGTTTTTCCTCATAGTTGGACGACAAGAAATGCAGAGCTAGTTATCATATATAAAGAAGTTATAATACTTTTAATAATGCCTTCTCTCCAGATGTCTGGAGATGCATCTGATTGGTTGCATTTGAATTTAGGGGCGTAATAAATAACGATACTGTTCTGTGAGGATGCTGTCTTTTTTCCCGAATAGCATTGAGACCAAGAAAAGACTGAAATCGCAAAAAAATAGTCTCGAGAACTACAACGCTATCTATGCAACAAGACATCAGAAAAGTCCTTTAAAGTGGTGGACTGAGAAATTTGAATATTTCATTCTTAATTAAAACCAGCACCTTAACAATGGCCTCCCAGAGAGTATAGCAAATCCTGCCTCGCTTCAGACAGACTAGGACTAGGCCATTCTGCGAACACCAACTAAAATATGAGATGTGCAACCTCAACGCAGCATCTGGTTTAGCTATCAAGCTTCCATGGGATTTGACAGAATGAAATACAGGGGGTAGCGGACATTGCGTTGGGGGAGAGGTGGAGGGGCTTTGGGGCTTGGTCCATCTCTTCCCCTCCAGGGCAGGAACATTAGTGAAAAGTCTCTTCCCTTTTCTCACAAAGCCGTAAAGCATCCTGTCGGACTTCAAAGAGCTCCGCCACGGAGATGGAGGCCAGGGGCAGATGTCTCTTGTTTGGTTCTAGGTGGCGTCACGGAAAAGACCTGCCAGTCGCTTTCTTGGATGAGCCCAGCGCAGATCCTCACACCAACTCTGAAAAAGCAGGCCACGTGCTGTGGGCTGTGGAGGAGAAAGTCGCGAAGCATTTTTACACGCTGATTTGGGAGGGTCACACCTTCATGCAGAACACATCCAAATCCAGGACAGAGCTTGAGAGTCAATGTGGTTCGTTAGCATTTCTGAACAACCGGTTCCCTCTGAAATAACCTCTAGACAGCACAGCACTTAAATTTTACGTTGCCATGTTGTCAAACAGCAGTATTTTTTTTTATTTTTATTGAGGAACCGAAAGAGTGACAATAATAAAAAGAAGGGAAAAAAAATTGTCCGGACATCCCGTCAAATCCTTCAGTCTCTTCATCCATGACATACTTTATGATGTTAAGATTAGGGCTGTACGTTTGGGGTCGTTGTCCTGCTGCAGCATAAATGAGGTGCCAATCAAACACCTAGCTGGTGGTATTGCATGATTGATAATCATCTACCTGTCACCATTAAGATCGACCAATTCTCCCAACTCTGTTTCCAGAAGTGCCTTACATAACAAGAACGGAACATGCGCCATCCCTCCCTGTTACCGTACAATTCTGGCTGGTTTTAAGCCTCCTTCACAGCTGTTTCTGTTTCAACTTGTCCAACTTCTCTGCCTAAAACTTGTGCACAGTACACTATATAGAAGAATGAAGACGTTCAGATTTTTTACTGATTTTGATTGATACATGGTCAAATTCTTATCTCCTCTTAAAAATATAGATTTGAAAAAAAAAGGTTTATTTCTGTTAGAGCTTCTCTCTAACTTGATACCTGAACTGTTTGGAACTTTTAGGAGCCAAACATTACAGACCATTTCTGTAAATGATTAGCTGCGTAATCCAAACTGTGCATTTTGTGATCTCTTTTATTAGGACTGAAATCCTTCGCTTGAGGTTTTAATATTTTTTTGCCTGCAGCCACCCACACTCACTGACATTATATCAACTTCTCCTGCAATCAAGACAATTTTGCTTACTGTGTTACAATAAAAGTTCCTGTGTGAGCAAATCCAGCTCGTTTTTATTACAGCCCTGAACTTCCAACAGTAATTGCCTCATGTTGGTCTTTATTGGCTGCTTTGCTGCTTTTACTTTCGCAGCCACAGAAAACATTCTTTAGCTTTTTCATAGCTTTTCCTAACTTTATGTGGATGAACTTTCTCCTACGTTGGCAGAAATGCGATACAAACTCTCATATTTGTGCTGAGAAATCGCACTGTGTGCAATATAATCTGTATGTTCATATAATTGCGTTCAACAGCTTACTGGCCCACCTGAAACTGGCAATAAATAAATTTAATGTGATTTAAAAGCAGTTGTTGGGGTCTAAATATTGAAACATAAATGTCTTTATGTTTGAATCCGGTCCGGCAGGAGCTACTCCAGGTTTGGAATTCGGACCGGAAGTTCAGTTCGTCCTGGTTGTTTTTCTGATTGTGTTCACCTGTGTATGATTGTATAAAGCTGCCCTGTTCGTGTCCTGTTCGCCGTCGGGCCATTACCATGTATTAAACCTGTTTCGTGACGTCATGCATATGCGTCCTTCTTCCTCGCCATGTCCAACCATCGTGACAATGTCCCATAAAAACAAACTCTTGTCAATATTATATCAATGAACATTCAATGGTCAAATACTTTCTGTAAAAATTGCTCGATTTTTAAATAAGATGAAATTATTCAGCATCAGTCCAATGGTTAAGTGCAAAACTGTATTTGAGAGATAAATATTTATTGTCTGGCATGGACCTTCTGAGTAAATGTGGAGTAAATGGGGGAGTGGATGCTCGGTACATTGCTGCATGCGAAATGCATACGGCCTTTCCTGAACCTGGTGCTTCCAAGTTGGGCCGTAACAGTTTTAATACTACTTGAATATTATGGGGCAGCACATGCATGAAGAATTCAGAGGTTTCAGAGCACAGACTCTGACCTCTCCTAGGTGATCTTATGATCAAAATTCCATAAAGTTCTACTAGATTTGTTTCTCAAGGAAGAATACTTATTCAGGAATGCTCAGACAATTATATCAGACCAAAGGTTTCAAAATTCTTTGCAATTTGCAATCACTTGTGTTCAGCAAAATGTGACTCAGTATTCATAACATTCTCTGTGGAGTAAATTCCTAAACGCAGGAATGCAGTCATTTAAAGATAAACATCCACAAAACACAGAAAATTCGTCATTTCTACTTTTTGGCATAATACGTGTTTGTTTTTTTCAGATCTGGATCATTTGAAACTCAAGTGACTGCAGTCAACTGCTTGATAGATCCACAGTGGAGTGAACGTTATAGCACAAATAGTGCAGATGTTTACAAGACGTAGGCAGGCTGCAACATGCCGGCCTTGTGTGACTGCAGTACAGGACCATCCAGCCTCCTCAAAGAGCCTGGGGCCACCAATTAATAAGTCACTTACATGAGGAACTCACTGCATGTGTCATAGATCAAGTTCCGACAATATTTTTCTTACGTATAAATACATTTGCTCTATCTTTTGATTTATAGCGTTATCAGCCTTACATAATAAATCACTTGAATCTTCGCTAATCGTTTTTTCATAATGGCAGTGTAACTCATGCCACAGGAAGCATGTAACAATGTTTAACGTAATTCAGAAATGCCGTTTTCTACGAGAAAAAAATAGGAATGTATTATGAAACGAATTAGAAAGTCTTTCAGGAAGCTAGGAATTGTGATGTAGACGGACCCACATTTGCTGATGCACCAAGTACTCAGCTGGTCTGAATTTGGACAATATTTTTGGTCCTTTAATCGGTGCATTATTATCAGCTAATAATGTAATAATTTCATTAGTGAACACAACATTCCACAACATTCCATTCTCAGCAACTAACTGTTGCTGATAATGTGCCTCTGGAGTGAGATTTTGGGGTTTGTGTGGCTGATGTCGGCAGTGGGGAGCGGTGCACGGGGTGGGTGATTGCTGATCTATTGCACATGCTAGGTTTGCCGGATGACCCTGAATTTCACTAGTTGAATCTGAGCATTCTCAATAATATTATTTGAAATTTTGGTCCCTGAATATTTTTCTATGAATTTAATGGCATTGAAAAATATGCACTGAAATTTTTTACAGGAAAACTGTAGACTCAAATAATCAAAGACTAATAGCATTTCAAAGTCAGTGTCAGGATTGACTGCAGCTGTGCTCAACACCGGTGGCCAATCCAGACAGCGCTTAAATGCCGGATGTTTCCGCCCCTTCCAGGTCTCCGGCATTTTCGTGAACTTCAGTTGGCAACAGTGTGCATGTTTGTAATTTGAGTTCTGGCAATCGGCACACGCCTACGGGTTAGTTTGTGTTCTTTATTTAAGTTAAATCGTTTTCGGCCACCGCGCCATTGTTTATTTGTATTTATTTATTGTCCGTTAATAAAAACCCCTTCCCAACATGTCAGACCTCTGCACTTCCTTCCCCCGTAAGTCCGTAGTCGTGACAGTCAGATAGAACAGGTTTTCTTCCATACAATGGCAGTATGACTGGCCATGCCTAGTAACATTACACAGCACTCAACATGGCATTATAAATATTCAAGGCTCTCAAATTTTGAAGACAGTTCAGAGTGACATTCCACCCCATGTATTTACAACATTTACATTTACAGCATTTATCAGACGCCCTTATCCAGAGCGACTTACAATCAGTAGTTACAGGGACCGTCTCCCTGGAGCAACTTAGGGTTAAGTGTCTTGCTCAGGGACACAATGGTAGTAAGTGGGATTCGAACCCGGGTCTTCTGGTTCATAGGCGAGCGTGTTACCCACTGGGCTACTACCACCCTGTGTGTAAAAATTTGTGCTGTGACTAGAGAAATGTATAAAACTTGCCCAAACCATGGATTGTGTACAAGGATGTTGTGTGAATTTGTTGTAATATTGAAACAGAAGATGACTTACTCTCTGCTTGTTACGCTCGGAGGTCCTATGGATGTGGTCAATACATGTAGAATTCATATGTGTGTTTTCATTAGTTGTGTGTGTTGCATTTTCTCTGAATACAATCCTGCTATTGACTAAGCCCCCCTTTTTTGATTGGCTGGTAAGTGACACGCTCTAGGACCTCAGCAGAGATGTCCTTGTTTTATAGGCTTATGACATTTACATTAACAGCATTTACCAGACACCCTTGTCCAGAGCACATTCTACCGAGGAACCATCGAGAGCATCCTGTCTAGCTGCATCACTGTGTGGTTTGGAGCCTGCAATGCGTCCTGCCAAAAAACTCTCCAACGCATAGTCAGAGCAGCTGAGAGAATCATCGGTGTCCCTCTCCCCTCCCTCCAAGACATCTACAGTACACACCTCACCAAGAAAGCCCTCTGCATAGCAGCTGATCCCACCCACCCAATGCAAACCTTCTTCAGCCTGCTGCCATCAGGGAGGAGACTGCAGAGTCTCCAGGCCAAGACCAGCAGACTGAAGGACAGCTTCACCCATCAGGCTGTCAGGAAACTCAACTCCCTCCCAGCTCTGCCCCCACTCCCCTCTTCAGCTCCACAAACTTTCTGAACCCTTACACACACGAACTGACCATGCACCAGTCACTCTGTGCAGCTCTGGTCTGCCAACTACCTCACTTGTCACTTCGTCACTTTAAACTTACCTCTGTTGCACTACATGGCCTTTGCACTCTCCACCATGTGCCCTTATTTGTATATGGTGTTTTCAAAATTGTATATTGTGTTTTTTTTAAAAAATTGTATTTATACTTTGTATTCAATGTTACTGTTACTGTTTTTGTATTTAATGTTACTTGTATGGGTCAGAGAGTAACGTAATTTCAATTCTCTGCATGTCCTGTACATGTGGCAGAATTGACAATAAAGCTGACTTGACTTGACTATTCAACCAGTAGTTACAGGGACAGTCATGGTGTCATGCTCAGGGACACAATGGTAGTAAGTGGGGTTTGAACCTGGGTCTTCTGGTTCATAGGCGAGTGTGTTACCCACTAGGCTACTACCACCACCAGTGGCATAATTATGTTTCATAGGCATATTTTGCACATTATATGCACATTAGCCTCCAAATAATTTTTATGTGTGAGAAATATAATGTGTGGTGGGACTACGTGACAAAATACTAAAAAGAGTCACTGTTAAACTTCAGAGCCCAGAATACTCTCACATCTGGAAAAAACGATTAAGAAATTATTAACAAACCTGTTTTTGCATTACTGAATTTCAAGTCTTTAGACACATTCTTCTCCCTCCTCTTCTTCTAAACTGTCCTTTGATCCCACTTCCAATCACATCTTCTTCAGCTGCAATGAGTACAGTAGGGGACACTAGGGATGTGCGGGATTTCTTTTCCGATCCGATACCAAGTAAAATTCAGGTTGGTATCAACGATACTGATCTGATACCAATAATTTATGCAAAAACTTAATTGTCATAGACTGAATAAATTGCTTTCACTTTAAGAGGAACTTAAATGCTTCATTGTTGGTTTTTCATATTATGGGGAACACAGGAAGTGACTGAGTTCCAATCTGTGTCCTTCATTTGATTCAGCAAACTAATTAAAGCTGCACACATAACTCCGCTTATGCTCAACCATTGTTGTGAATTGAGTCAATGAGTAGAGACCAGCCTATGCATTTCTACAGCCGTATTTCACATACTCTAACAGTCGGAAGAAGTCGTTTCGGGGTATAATTTAAGACATAAAGTATAGTTGGGTGGTAGTAACCTAGTGGGTAACACACTCGCCTATGAACCAGAAGACCCAGGTTCCAATCCCACTTACTACCATTGTGTCCCTGACAAGGGACTGTCCCTGCAACTACTGATTGTAAGTCGCTCTGGATAAAGGGCGTCTGATAAATGCTTTTAATGTAAATGTAGTTGCATTCCACTGTGTTCTTGTTAAACTACACATTTGCCCCAAATTACTAAAATATTTTTATTTTAATAGGAGAATCAATTCTAGAACATGTATATGTGGTATCTGTTGCACACCCAGTGCCACTGCGTCACGTTGATGGGTGAGGAGCAGTGTTTCTACTGGCACATCTACATTCGTTTTGAACGTGGTACTGAGAATAGAAGAGCAAAAATATTGATCCCATGGTGCTGGTTCTAGAACAGTACATTAAAAGTACAGTAATCATTTTACAGTCTTCTTAAACTGTTCAATGGATTTTTAAAAAGTCAAGGACAGTTCGTCATAGCAGAACAGAGCATTTGCTGCAGGAAACAAGCACTTTGTTTGCCTTGTGGTTACTTCACCTAACTGTATGTATATTCTCAACAGCTGCTTATCCAAAACTTTTCTTATTAAAGCAGTTAAAGTGTAATTGAGGGTAAAATAATGATAATAATAATAAAACTTCATAAATTTTATTTTGAATGCTAGACTCATCACCTTTGCTACAATCAGTCTAAACTCCCATGACAAGGTCAACCACACGCGTGACCAAACGTCGTGTTTTTGACCAGCTTGGCTGCCTGCTCAGCTGGAGCCAAGAGCTCCGACAGAGTCAAAACAAAATGATGTTAACCCCTCGGCCCAGATGATAGAACATCCAGATGGGCTTCGCAGGATGCCGGCCTCGGAGTTCAGTCCTGCACAGAGCTCTGGTTTCTGAATTTAGAACAATTCATTTTGTGTCATGCCTCATCTGAATTCCTGTGACTGAATCTGTATGTGTTGGCATCAGAATCCAGAGCAGTTCCACTAATAGTTTTTCAGATTTTGATAAGAACAGAGTTCATGAGCTATGTCATTTTCTAAAGCACACCCAAAAATCCTGCCTTGTTGCTAAGTCTTTGGATCAAAATACAATTATTCTCTTATTAGATCCATATTTTAACATTGGAAAGTAACCTCATCAGAATGCTTTCCCACTCCTCCATGTGTGCATTATTTACATCTTATTGGGTATTTTCTTTCAAACAATCAGAACTCAAATACACACAAGGTGGTGAAATCACATGATATGTTTACCACTGATTCCACATTCCATGAACCGTCATGAGTATGGTTTAGTTGCGGATTCAGTATTGCCAGATTGTACCAGCAGCTTAATATGACTGTATTTTGAGAAAAATTATCGTACACATTTCCATTCTGACGTTGCTCAGAAAATCTGCTTCAATAACACATTGTCATGGCCACTGTCATGGCCACTGTCCCACTGCCGACATCACAGGGAGCGCACAGAAAAAAGACAGGGTCAACAGCCCCAATAAAGCATGGGCGGATCTTTTTTTAAAGGAACAATCTTTTTTTGTTTTTTGCTTCATTGATGCCATCGAACAAGACACGTTTCCTGCCAAAGCCTCTGACCCACCTGATGATGCCCTAATCAAACCATGCCCACGGACCTGGATAGAGGATGATACATTTTTGTTCACCCCTGCCCTGGTAAAACTAAGTTGCTCTTCTTTGCCCTGTGCCCCCCCCCCCCTGCTGACCCGGACTCTTCCTCTCTTGGCATTGCAGCGCGTCCCAGCCCCCGTCATCATTTCCCCACACCTCCACGTTGCAACAGCAACAGACAGATTTACTGTTACAGGCTTTAACCACCCAGTAAAACTGCCATCTTTCTCCCATTCATTGCTGTAAGTCTGATGCCGATGGTGCATTTGCTTACTCTTCTTCTGTAACTGCAACTCTGCCATGCAAATCCATACTGAAACCACTCATCATTGTTTACTTTGTGTGACATTAATTAATTATTTTCAAGGTCATTACAAAAGGGAAGCCCAGGTTCAAAGCCTCTTGAATTATTGCATCAACCACTTTAGTTTTGACCGGCATGGCAGGTCAAAATAAAGCGCAGAGGTGGGACATACTGAGAATGGGATTTATTTATAACAAACACAAAGGAAAACCGAATGAGGGCCAAAAACAGGGGAGAACAGAAACAAACCCGCAGGCATGTGCCGATTGCCAGAACTGAAAACATTCATACAGATGAGTTGCACGGTCCACATAAAAATGTCGCCGCCACCATCAGCTGGTCTAAAGCACTTTAGAATGCATATGGCCTCTTAATAATATATATATATATATACTTTTTTTGCATGACTTTTCATTAATCTTCTTGTAAGAGGTACAAGTTCCTTTATCAATGCCAAAACGTGTGTTCACCAGCTGTCCCTTACAAACAGAAGTGTGGGAGGCTGCATGGAAAACCTGATTTGGTGACACAAGTTTGTTTCAAACCTTGTGGCTTATAGCTCTCTGTTCAATGTCCTTTTGTGTTCCTAGTTGTCGCTAACTGGGTAAACAGTTTATGGCGAAACAATTCTGAAACTTAAAAAGGAATGCTGCACAGCTTCTGGGAAGATCTTGATTAAAAGCCAAAAATAGGAGAAACGGCTGTGCTGTTTGTCTAGCCCTCAAACATTTCCTTTTAAACAAACATGTGGTTATTATAACTCATCAGAGGACTGGCTTCCATGGCAAATGCTGAGCTGTCCCACAGAATGACATCACTGGTTAGGGAGAGGGCCATACTTGGGACGTGGGGATAAGCCGTCGTACTGGGAGAGGACACTGGGCGAGCGGGGCAGGAGGACCGGGGACGCCTGGCCGGCGAGGGATGAGGAAGCAATGGACGCGCTGCCACGCAGCGGGGAGTCAGTTCAGGATCTTTGGGAAGGACCGGGGCAGAGGAGAACCGGAAGACGGCGGGTTTCAGGATGGTCTGGGATCTTGGACTGGACGGGAGTAGGTCTTGGGCGGCAGGACGGTAGGGGAGCATGGAATCCCGTCTTAACCGATGGGCCAGGTAGGTTCAAGGTCAGGGGCAGGTAGAGGTTGTAGCCAGGAAGTTCCGGTCGGGGTCCCTTTTGTGGTTTCCAGGGGGTCAGGCAATTCTCGAAGTCGTGGGCAGGCGAAGGTCGTATTTCAGGAAGGTACAATTATCTTAGGTCGGGGGTGAGAGAGCTAGCGTCTCTGGCGAGTAAACTCATACAACTCATACAAAGAGCGGGCGTGTCTCCTTGGGGTTACCTCACTTTTATACTTGCCACCGCCCGCTTCCATTTCCTCTTCCGGGTCGTCGTCTCCCAGGCTGGTGAGGCGCCCTCTAGCGGGCTGGAGGCGCGTTGGCCATGACAGTATTAGTATAAAAGCATATGTGGTTTAAATGCTAAATGTTGCATGCCTCAAAGAGCTTCAAAACCGCAGTCAGCAGGAAAGTTGAAATATGACACAACGCAATCTTCACACAAAGAAACAGGATATGTGAAATTCAGCATTGCCCTCAAAGTGCATTGAGAGCACCTTGTGAAAATGAGGTCTTATATAACTGAATGCATTTTCATGAGACACTAGTACTTTTTTTTTTTACTATCCCTCATGCCAGATGTGTTGATGCAGAGAGGTACAGGAACTCTGTCCTCTCTCTGTGGTCCCCACTTCAGGCCTCACATACAGGAAACTGCACCTGGTGAGAATAATTGTTTCAGTATGTATGTACATATTCATGAGCATTCAGAAGGTGGTCCTTCAACAACAATTACTTTTCTAACAAGCATGGAGATTTCCCTCAGGATACTAAAACTCAAATTATAGCAAGAGTGAAATTCAGCGAACTGTCGTTTTTGATCTGAATAAAATGCATGATGATCAGTTATTGTCATGAAACAAATAGCATGCAGGTCTTCAGCATGGAATCTTTATGGAACCTTTTCAATGCATGCACATCGTTTGATGTTATAAAACACACAGAAAACATCTGCTGAGATACCCAAGTACCCAGACTTCATAGGTCCCTAAAGCAGATACCAGGTGTCTGAACATAAACATCAGAAATGAGAAATACATTAATCAAGAAGCATATGGGAAAATGGAATTCTAGTCCTGATTAAGATATTTATGACATTAACAAAATGTCATATAACTCGAACAAAAAAAAAAAATCTAGTAAAGCATATATGGTTTAATAATCAGTGAAGAACACTGTGACGAACAGCTGAGCGGTGATGGTGGCAGGGAAGACGACACAGAAGTGGAATGCCGTTCGGAAGCAGACTCAGTTTATGAAATGATCTTCCAACTTAAAAAACTCAATAAATACATTACAAATTAATAATAAATCGTAAATCCAATCTCTCTCAGAAATTGCCATTCGGGTCTCATGTCTGGACTGAAAGTTTGGGCCAGTCTTATAGCCATGGACCAAATGATGGACCAATCAATTATTTGGAACTGTTGTAAAAGATTGCACATTCATAAAATAATAAATTAATATACATTTAAAAATGTTTCAGTTACAAAATCTCACATTCATTTAAAAATATTTTTACAAAGTAGGCAATAAACCCCCACTGCCTCAATGGCATTTGGTGATTTAAAATCCCCCACAGTCCTTTCCGTTTGTTCTTAGCTGACCAGTCCTATAACAGAATTAACAGATTGTTTCTTTACTATGAAAACTGCACACTGATCAGGCAAGAATTCTACACCAATAAAATGGTACCTTTATACTGCTGTTCAGCGTGTTTTATACTGTAACAGGCCTCAGCTCTGTTACAAGGCCACATGGGTCTGGAACTTTAAACTTAACTAGATCAGAATTTGACTAGATTGCAGCATTTCTCACAGAGAAGCCTGAAGTGTTCACAATGCGTACCTGATAAACATCTCCAGAAGTGCAAATACACTAACTGGTGAAATAAAATGTTTAGATTGAAAGATAGAGTGGGTTAGAAAGCATTGAATGCATGTCATGCATGGCAAACGTTCCCAGGCCATTCATCAGCATTCAGGGCCAATCAGAGTCCCCACCGAACTGCCAGCGTCTCAGTTGGATTACTGTCCCAACAGTCGATGCTTCAAAGCTGAGACCGAGGCATGAACATCTACCGTGGAAAACATCCAAAGACAAAAAAACCCTTCATACTTGATGGATTTGAACCTGGCGCCGACTGTCAAATCCCCTGCCTTTCCAGTAGCACTTGCGGAATGCGTCCATCAAACGCTACAACACCAACATGCTTTTAGCTCTGGCACTTTTCACTCCGTTGACTTTTCAGTTGAGGAGAATATTTTTTTATAAAGATATTAAATAAGAGTGCAGTAGCTGTAAAGTAACAATAGTTTCTTATTGTTGGTGAATCTTCACTACAGTTGAATAGTGGTGATGATTACATGCATATTGATGATTACAGCAAATATTAATATTTATGTTAAATAAATATTTACATAAACATATAATTTCCAAAAGATTCACAATATTAAGAAATAAAAATAATTCTACTTGTTGACACAACCACAGCAGGACAGCAGCAATAATTAAAATAGCAATCTGAAAAAATCTGTTAAGGATCAACTTAGGTGTCAGCGAGTGATCTATGGTTGGCACAACAGGATCTTGCACTTACAGTATCGCCAAATACATGTCCTGGGTACAGGAAAGACGAACAGATGTGGTCTGGTCGAAGGAATTAAAAACAGGTCTTCCCAGCCCCCCTAATCTCACTGTGGCACAGAACAAGTGGACTGAATTTCAGCAAGTTGCGGAAACAGGTTTGATTAGACAAGCTATACAACATTTTATTGCACATGAAATCATATATTTGAGAGAAGTTTTAAACTTGTAGCTTCTTCTCTAAAAACAAGAAAACAGCAAATTATAAGACATTATAATTTTATCAAATTAAATGTCATGCCATGTCTCTATCTGAAATGAACTTTTAGTGTCATCGTCTATTACACCAAACAGAGGTACAGGAGCTCATGGGTTACATCCGTGCATCGTTTTCATCATTAGATCTTATGTCCTGGCATTCTATTTTTCTGCATAATTTATTACTGTCTAGCATACACTTGGAAGGCTTTTACTGTCATTGTACAAATTTAAAAATTTTTATGTTTTTTTAGAATAAACCTGAATATAAAATATGTTGAATTATTAGCATTATTAGCATAGTGATATGAGATCAGATTGTTCATCCGCCACCATTGCCTACATTGACCAAAACAGGTTTCAGGAAAAGTTGGGTCGCTTAAGTTAAGAAAAATGTCTCTACACTTCCCTGCTATTTTATACATTATTTGTGCATTGCTAGAATCTCTATGCTTTTGAATAAAGGTTAAAGCCATTTTTAACAATAACCTTAGTCTATCTAATGTAAACACACCACAGCGGCGCAGGGAGGAAGCAAACTATCAACTCCAAAACATAAACAGGGATTTATTACAAGACAAGAACCATAAGTCGACCACTGACATACCAGGTGACAGGGACCAGGCTTGAACGCAGACTTGAAACTTTCAGGAACATTTATAACAAGCTACAGGTGACAACCATCAAGGTAATTAGGAACACAAAAGACATGAAACACCAGGAAAACCTGACCCAGAGTGGCAGGTAAAGTTCGGGCCATGACAACGCAGCTATTTATTCCCAAATCTCCAGAATCCTGTTGTAGTGTGTGAAAATGCTTTTCCATTCACTATTAAGAAGCTGTCAGCTGGCCATCTTCTACAATTGGACACAGCATTTAATTGATCCATTCAAGACATTTTTAACCACATTCACAATGGACATGGTGGTTCTCTAAATTCTTATAGGTTTTAATAATATGTTGGACTGTTCTTAGCCCATTGTTAGTGGCAAGCACCATTGCTTACAAACTTGAATTGGCTTGAGGGTCCAAAACACATGAACACTCATGCGACATGAGCTAGAGGAAGTTGGGATGGGCGTGACATCATTGTGCTCTCTTCTGATGGCCGTATGCTCAGAGGCTGTCCAGGGAACTCCTCCAGTCCATTTCAGAGAGTAGATCCCCAGCTCCTATGTCTCTCTCCTCTGTCTTCTCCAGCCTAGGAGGTTGGAACTACTATGCTGTTTTCTGTGGGCCGCCCCATTGCCCTTCCTTCCTCAGGTTCCCCAGGGGGTCCCATTGGACTAGCCGTCTTCATCCATCTACCAGCTGGTGTAGTAGTGGTAGGAGAGGTCAGACAGGGCACTGGAGCACAGGAGTCCATCCTCTCAGAAGAAGAACAGAGAGAGATAGAGAGGCAGAGAAAGCAAAACAGACAGAGAGAAAGAAGAGGAAAAAAGAAAGGGGCATGACCAGACAACAAAAGGCTGAAACCTGCACTAAAACTGGTGGAATGGAGCAAGGCAGAGCCAGGTGATGTGGAGCTGGACCTGGTGCAGTTACCCCATTCCTAACTCTTACCCTTACCCAGAAACTTATAGAATTATATAGAAATGGAATAATATGTGCTATAGAAAAAATGACCAGAAAATAATGGTTATATATCAAGATCTCAATACCCAAGAACACTTTCAACACAACTCAGCTCTAGACCTTCCAGAGCACTGTGCTCACAATCATCTATCCATCAACCCCTGGCCCTTGAAATAAAATACAGATATTGCATATGATAGGCACTCGGGTGGAGGAGCGGCTAGGCAGGTGTCTGTATTGAAGCCCCCCCCCCCCCCCCCCCCCCATCCCCACCGCCCCATTCAGTGCCTCACCTCACGGCCCACCCCTCCTTACCTATTCCCCACAGATCAGGTGTCCCTCTTTGAAATCTGGGATGAGATCAAACAGCCCACACTACTTAGGAAGACAGCTCAATTGATACAATGTCCTCTAATGAGGACTCGTTTATCTGGGCTCAAGGCCAAACAGACAAGAGCCATTGTGCAAAAAAATAGGTCCGGACTGGAGAAACGTTGTGCTGTGGTTTATAGAAATTGCACCAAAAATGTTGGAGCCTTTTGGTTTGCCCATGAATGTACTTAAATGCAGCACAATGGAAACCGTCAGGATGCGTTGTCTCTGGGAAAAGGGGGAACATGAAATGGAAGACAGCAGACACATCTGGAGGTTGTCTAATCTGGGATTTCACAAGTCCAGAAAACTCCTGGAATGCGAGGAACATAGAAACAGACACACCTTAACAGGGAAAAAAAGAATGAACAAAATTAGGCACGATTTTAAACCAAATGGAGAATAAATGCTCACGGAAGCAGACAGGCATGAAAACCTTCATTAAAAGAGAGTTTGCAGTTGTTTGTAATTATTGTGTGTTGTAGGGTGGCATTACTCAGGGTGTAATGATCAGCCCAATGATCTCAGTGTTGCAGGGCTTTGAATCCCATAATGCTCCTTAAAATAAGGATTCAAGTGCAGTTGAAGACAGTAATTGTTTTGAGCAACATAACACTTGCAGTGTTTTCAGATGTTCATAACCAGAACTTTCCTGAATCCCCAAATCCTTTTTGCCCCGTTACAACGACAATATTACTAACAGTTTCATTAATTTCATCCAAGTTAATTCACCACATTAAATGAGAATCAGATGACTAATCTACAGTTTTCCCTAATAGTACATATGTATGGTACATAAAAGAGTAATACAAGTAGAGTAAAATATTTTCTCCACTCCTGGTTATTTTCATTGCGATCCCTGTAGTGGGTGTACAGGTCCACCAGCCAACTGGGTAATAAGAGCAGTTTGGATCATTTCTGTTTACCTGAAATGTCAACTGTGCTTATTGCAGGTCAGCGCTTTGTGGTTTGTAACAGTAAAGTCTGTGTGATAATACGTATCTGCGCATGTATGTTTGTCTCGACACCCCTTCATTATGGGGGAACGTTAAAGAAAGGTTGCCGTTTTCCCTTTTTATGACTCACATGCAGTCAAACACCAACTTGCCTGTGCTCTAAAAGGTAGAATGGAAAATATGCAGTAATGTGTGTCTTCCAATAGGGTCAGTGAATAGTCTTTCACTCTGTAATTCTAAAACACCTGGTGGATCCCTGCTAAAGACGCCCGGTGAGCATGGATGCACGGGATGTGCATGTATTTGCCTGCGTGGGTGTGCGTGTGCGTCAGCGGGATGGCCATTCGTACATCACCACCTCTTATTTGCTGAAGATGTGTACATGTTGACGGTCAGACCTTGAAATCTTCAATAGCAGGTCTGAAATCCAGATGATGCACAGGAAGAAAAACGGTAACTTTCAGCAATCAATTAATTCTGGTCCACAAAAGCGAACTTCAATATATCTTACTTTGACAAAACCAGACCAAAAGGACTACCAGGCCAGCCAAGAGGTCCTTTTGTGTTGGAATTCTCATTGTTTTCATTTGCTGCCCCCATCTGGTAACTTCACACACGACACAGGAACCCATGCTGAGCGGCAGTGATGAAAAGCCACAAGAGATCATGTTGTGAGGCATCTGCTGCCTCCTTATGGGAGTATTTCTCCATGAAAGGATTGTAGATTTTTATCATTACTGCCATCTCAATAGTCCATAGACATGGTAAACAGAAAGCAACTTCCGTTTTCTGCAAAGCCGCTTTTGTGCTTAATTCAGCGGGAGCTATAGGTGGGTATACATTCCATCGTCTCCCCACCCTTCTCCGCACCCGTCTCCCTCTCCGGCTTCCATGGTCAATAAACCCAGACTGATACACGTCTGATCCCCCCCGACGGTCAATGGTAATGGCCTGGACGTGTGGAAACTCAAGCTCTCATTAATACAAGGGCCACAAAGGGCCTACTGTTCCACCATGCCGGCAGATCTGGCTGTGGCCAGAGTCAGGTGGATTGAATGTCTCTGGCCCTTTGTTGTGGCTTTTGTGCGAGGAGACAATGAATTTCTTTTTTAATCTTAGATGAATGAGACCTTTTCCTTTAGAAAAGAAATGTTGCTACCATTATGCCCATGTTAGCTTTGAAATCCCCCTGTCTCTTTGAGAGGAAAATAGATACTTTATAATAAGCAGAAATTTGTTCAAACCATGAGAGTGCAGTGTTGTAGCGGAAGTAACCACCAGAGGGTAGTAAATGTCCTCTTTTTCTACTTTGACGGCGACTAGAGGCTTGGGCATTACATTTATATTTACAGCAGTTATAGCAGTAATCAGTAGTTACGGGGACAGTCTCCCTGGAGCAATTTAAGGTTAAGTGTCTTGCTCAGGGACACAATGGTAGTAAGTGCGATTTGAACCTGGGTCTTCTGGTTCATAGGCGAGTGTGTTACCCACTAGGCTACTAGCACCCTGGGCAGCATTCATCTCACCAATGCTACACTTCAAACATGTCATTTTTTTCTGATTGGCAAACAAATGACGTGATTCGACTGAGCAAACTGACAAATCGGTCTCAGGCCTGGGCAGACGTACACAGGCTGGGATTTTTGGTTCAGACACAAACACTTGACAACAAATTCAAACAGAAGTGGAAAGCAGGGAGAGTGCTGCAGCAGAAGGATGGAGGTCTGTTGTGCTGAAGCTGGCACTTGAAACAACATGTTGAAGCTGCAGGTCCAAGCGTGCTGTCTCCTCTATGGATGTGGGGTTTTATTTATGGTCCCCCACATGCTCAGTGATGCCTGGCACTTAGAAATGTAACCGCAATGTGTGCAAACATTTAAGAGATTAGGTATACTCAGACCAGGTACAGGTAGTATGCTTCATCTAGCATCAGAAAAATGAGGTATTGGAGATATGAAGGTGAGATTTTAAATGGATATACAGGTCCTTCTCAAAAAAATTGCATATTGTGATAAAGTTCATTATTTCCTGTAATGTACTGATAAAAATCAGACTTTCATATATTTTAGATTCATTACACACAACTGAAGGTAGTTCAAGTCTCTTATTGTTTTAATATTGATGATTTCGGCATACAGCTCATGAAAACCCAAAGAAGGACCTCTATGTTAGTGGTTTCTTTATAGAATGAACTGTAGAATATGCCCAAATGTTCTTAGCTAAAATAGCACATCAGACCTGCTTGAGGGACACATTAATGGAAACATTGGCTTGTGATTTGCTTGTGATACACGAAGGTTTTTGTACTAAAACAGTGCTGTGCAGTACAGTGTACAGTATATACACTGTATACAGTACAGTATACAATCAGACACTCACAGATTACATATATATACACACACACACACGCAACTCAGAAACAGAACTCTCTCTGCTATAATGAAAGCACCACCCCTTTTTTATGCTGGTTACGTTTTGGTGACTGTATTCATTGCACGTCTTTAGGTCTGACTGGGCTCTAATTATTCACTTGTTTCCTTCCTGAATCAACACGACTGACTAATGAGTTTTGGGCAATCATAAAATCTATTTTTACAAGAAGGAAACAAAAAATGCATCAGTAATCACTTGTTTTTCATGATTTATGATTTAACAGGAAAGTGCAACATTGTAATGACTTTAATGGAAAGCTTTATTTTCATTTGGAAAGGGTTGCCTCATGCAATATACACTGCTCAAAAAAACAAAAAGGTACTCTTACACAACACAATTTAACTTCAAGTCAATCACACTTCTGTGAAATCAAACTGTCCACTTTTGGATTGACACTGATTGACAATCAATTTCACTTGCTGTTGTTCAAATGGAATAGACAACAGGTGGAAATTATAAGCAATTAGCAAGACGTCCCCAATAAAGGCGTGGTCTTGCAGGTGGTGACCTCATACCACTTCTCAGTTCCTATGCTTTCTGGCTGATGTTTTGTAGACTTTTGAATGTTGGTGGAGCTTTCACTCTAGTGGGAGCAGGAGACGGAGTCTAGAACCCATACAAGTGGCTCAGGTAGTGCAGCTCATCCATGGCACATCAATGTGAGCTGTGGCAAGAAGGTTTGCAGTGTCTGTCAAAGTAGTGTCCAGTGTAAGGAGGAGCTACCAGGAGACAGGGGACTACATCAGGAGACATGGAGGAGACCGTAGGAGGGCAACAACCCAGCAGCAAGAGTGCTACCTCCACCTTTGTTTAAGGAGGAACAGGAGGAACTACCAGAGCCCTGCAAAATGACCTCCAGCAGGCCACAAATGTGCATGTGTCTGCTCAGGTGGTCAGAAATGGTCTGACTCCATGAGGGTGGTATGAGGGCCCGAGATCCACAGGTGGGGGTTCTGCTTACAGCCCAACACTGTGCAGCACGTTTGGCATTTGCCAGAGAACACAGAGATTGGCAAATTTGCCACTGGCACCCTGTGCTCTTCACAGATGAAAGCAGGTTCACACTGAGCACATGTGATAGATGTGAGAAGCTGTGGAGAATGTCTTGCTTCTTGCACCAGTTTGGCAGTGGGCCAGTAATGGGGTGGGGGTTGCATTTCTTTGGGGGTTGCACAGCCCTCCATGTGCTCGCCAGAGGTAGCCTGACTGCCAAGATGTACCAAGATGAGATCCTCAGACCCCTTGTGAGACCATATACTGGTGCAGTTGGCTCTGGGTTCCTCCTAATGCAAGACAATGCTAGACCTCATGTGGCTGGAGTTTATCAGTAGTTCCTGCAAGATGAAGGTATTGATGCTATGGACTGACCCGCCCGTTCCCCAGACCCAATTCAAATCGAGCACATCATGTACATCATGTCTCGTTCCATCCACCAACAGCATGTTGCACCACAGACTGTCCAGGAGTGTGCAGATGCTTTAGTCTAGGTCTGGGAGGAGATCCCTCAGGAGACCATCTGCCACCTCATCAGGAGCATGTACAGGTGTTGTAGGGAGGTCATACAGGCACGTGGAGGACACACACACTACTCGTTTTTACTTGTTTTAAGGACATTGCATCAAAGTTGGATGAACCTGTAGTGTTTTTTTCACTTTTTTCACATTTTGAGTGTGACTCCAAATCCAGACATGCATGGGTTGATAGATTTGATTTCCATCAATATATTATGTGTGATTTTGTTGTCAGCACATTAAACAAAGCATTTAATAAGAATGTTTCATTAATTTCGATCTGGGATGTCTTATTTTTGTGTTCCCTTTTGTGTTCCCTTTTTTTGAGCAGTGTGTAATTGCTGCCATTTAAGTTTGGCTCTCTACAAATGGTCCCTAAGAGCAGAGTTCATTATATTAGGATGGGACCGAGTGGCTGAACAAATCAGTGCAGCCAAGATTTGACTTAGACAGGAGAGAGAGAGAGACTTTTTTTTGACTTGCATCAAAATGAAACCCAAGACCCAATAATCTCATATACAAGCTCTGGAAAGCACATAATATGGCTCAGTGTCAAATGTGAACTTTACTGCTATTAAGACCTTGCAACATGGTCTTCACCATAAACACAAGTGCATTAAAGACAGCAAAAGATGAAAATAAGAAAGAAGAAGTGAAATGATTGTCAATGTGAAACACTGCAGCACAGCACACAGTGACACAATGAAATGTGTCCTCTGCTTTTAACCTTTACCCTTGGTGAGCAGTGGGCAGCCATGGGGGCAGTGTGTGTGGACGGTACTTTGCACATTGTTAATTTTTTAATGCAACCAGAAATATATCCTTCACACTGGTGATCACATAAAACTCACCACATTATAAGTAATATGAAATCTAAATATATATTTATACTGTCTGTTTGTGTGAGTGTGTTCAGCTGTTCAGCAGGGCACATTGTCTGGCAATGTTTGTATTATTTGAAGCCCTCGTACCCGAAGCCCTTGCATTTTATTCTGTGTAACATCTTACCACCCTGTACCCAAGATAAAATGATACCCCAGGACTATGAATAGGTTTAACTGTCTGTGTAATAAAACCAAAGCCCTTAGCATCTGGTATGTAGCGGTAGCATTACGATTCCACAGGATTGAGTAAACCATCTGAATCATCTGCACACGTTCCACGTCTCCACCAACACACGGAGAGGAGGCTGCACAGACTGCAGATGATTCAGACGCAGCAGAAGTGACAACCCGTGTCACTCAATGAGACAACCAACGGTGACCCTCATAGGTTCATATATTGCATATATTTATCTGTCAACCCAGGCCACCCAACTACTGGTTCAGTCCTTAGTAATCTCACGACTGGACTACTGTAACTCCCTTCTAGCTGGTCTACCACTATGTACCATCCGACCTCTACAACTCATACAAAATGCAGCAGCACGACTAATCTTCAACCTTCCCAAATTCTCCCACACCACCCCTCTGCTACGCTCCCTCCACTGGCTCCTAGTAGCTGACCCCCCACATCAGGTTCAAAATACTGATGCTGGCCTACAAAGCCAGACATGGAGTAGCACCATCCTACCTCACAGCCCTTATTACACCTCGCACTGCACCTCGTATACTCCGAGCCTCCAGTACTGCTCACCTGGTCCCTCCATCTCTGAAGGTAAAAGGAAGACATTCATCTAGACTCTTCTCTGTCTTGGCCCCTCGGTGGTGGAATGAACTTCCCCTCGAGGTCAGAACAGCTCAGTCACTGAGCACCTTCAAACGACAGCTCAAGACCTTCCTCTTTAAAGAATATTTAGATTCAATTGTAATTTTCTTGTTTTCGAACTTGTGTACAGAATCTACAACAGAGTGAATAAAATAGATGTATTCATAGTTGGGGGTCCTAGTGAACCAGAACTGATCTCTTCATCGATGGTAACTTGAAAGCATGTTGTAAGTCGCTCTGGATAAGGGCGTCTGCCAAATGCCGTAAATGAAATCAAATGCATAACATTCAGACAAACCACACCCATCTCTTTCTGTCTCCCTCTTGTTTCCTCTCTTCCTTTCCCGGTGGTCTGGATTAATCAGAACCCGGTATAAATTATTCATCCATGAAATAAAGGATCTTGATTGTCACTTTTGTTGTCCAATGGGATGCATTATTTAACTGTGCATGAGTTAAGGCGGCGGGAGCTGCGACTCGTCGGCAATTTTAAGTATTCAAGCTTGTTGCTCCCCTTCAGTCTCATCTGCTACTCCGGGCCCGCCTGACTGTCTGAGGACGGACAATGTGGGAACGGCCTGTCAAGCTCAGGTGTCTACCTGTCAACACTGGTAACAGCCAATGACCATGAGGGCCTTGGCGTTCTCCGGTCGCATAGTTTTGCAGTTTTGCTCAGTCTTTTTATTTGAATCTGGTTATAATTCTCTACGGCAAAACATTCCTCTAAATTACTCTAAGCACGAAAAATGAAGAGATTATGATATACAGAGCTGAAATATAAATCCTAACACCCTTCTTTCATTGCTATATGACTTTTTCAGTATGTGCACATTTGAATGACTTCTATGATTGTGATTAATTCTTAGAATACTTTTCATGTTAAAATCATTCATAGCCAGTCAGTAATTTATGATCAGTGGTTCTTATGGCATATTGGCCTCAAAAGTGTCTATTTAAACCAAAACTTTAATCCAGTGACTTAAATGAAGCTGCACCATCACACCACAGTGAAAAGAGACCCCATCTCAGCATGGTGCCATGTAGACCACATCCATTATAAACTGGATTAGATTATTTTTCATGGCTGCCGTTGCTGGGAGGATTTCATCACAAATCACATTATAGCAAACCAAAATTGTGGTGTGGGGAACATGGGTGGGAGCAGCAGATTTCAATGGGGACATGCCGAGCTCACAACAGAAATGACTGAAGTGTCGCCTGCGCTCGGCTGTGGCGCTGTATATAATTGAATCCCAGGAACAATTACCTGAGCTGCAGTCGCTGCGCCCCCTCTGGTGGGGATTTGAGCTTTTTAATATCATAGAGATGGAAATTCTCAGAGGATTTACATCATCGCGTAAAATCGCCAATTGGAGGGAATTCATTAAAAAATGTCTGGGTCAGTAAAGTAGTGGTGCACCAGGATTTTTGAGCACTAACTCTTCAATCAGAAGAGTCAACTCAATCAGACTCGACTGAACTCATGCTTGGGTGAAGAGAAGAAGTTATGTGAAAACAGTGTGGCACTTACGGGTTACTGAAATAATTCATCATTCTGCAGGTTGCAGGTGAAAAACCCTATTATGTGATGTTTCTCACCCTCCTCACTAAGTCAAATATAATCAAGCATTTATGGGAATAAAGGCAAGTTTTAATGATGGATAAATAGTTTGCGGCGTCCTTTACTTTTTAGAAGTATGCCTACTTCATATTCTGCTGTGTGCATCCAATTCACACCCTTTCAGAAGGAGTCGTGAGAGGTGGTGAGATGGTGTGACCAGACACGACTGGTGGACCTTCATCATCTCTGCTCTTTCACTGCTCTCCACTGAAGGCTTTTTCTCCACATGATCAGAAACATTATTTCATTTATTCCTTCATACTGATGGAAGCCCCTTTATCAACATATGGATGTATGGATAAATGTGCCCAGCCATCACAGGGTGAACACACACACGCTGTCAGTTGCACCACTGTAACACCCATAGTGTGCATTTGTGGACATTCCATTATTTCAGTATTTTTACTCGACTCTTTACTCAACTCCAGTAGGTTACTAACACCAGTGTTAGAAGTGTGTGTTTTCATGCGTCGCTGACTCTTGTTACATTTGTAGTAACTGAATGACTTTTTCATCCTAGTATACACACACCTTATCAGAATTTATCCGAAGCCTTTATTCAGAGTGCCTGGAGACACTCAATGTTTAGTGTCTTTGTCGGGGTTGTGTGGGGACGGAAGCACAGACGTAGGGCATTTTGAAAGTTTATTTAATAGAAATCAAACTGGCTCGATGGACAAAAAAAGAAACACAAAAATAAACTTAAACAAACCCTAAGACGTGTGTTGCTGAGACAGCAACACAAACACTGCAGAAAACGATGCCAGAGTCCAGAGTTCAATGTTGCTGCACCTACTGGGTGCTGCCGACCTGCTTTTCAAGGAGTCCTGAGTAATCCTGCTGAAATGGCTCCAGCTCCGTGACGTGATCACAGCCTTGGCAGCGCCTGCGACGGCCCACGATGGCCCATTACAGTGGTGGCTGCAGCTAAAAACACTTCAAGGCATTAAAGGAAAAAAAAAGAAACACAGACCATTAATGGACACCAAAACCATTGTTAATGTCCCATTTCATTTAACTTCAAACTAAGATGGTTTGAAGGTGGCCTAGTGGTTAAGGACGCAGCCCCGTAATCAGGTTGCCGGTTTGAATCCCAATCCGCCAAGGTGCCCACAATTATCATTTGAAAAGGATACTTTTCTAAAATGTTAACTGGATTTTCCAGTTAACTTGATTGGCTGACACAAGAACATTAGTGCATAACCCATAGGCATGGCACAGTAGCACCTTTTCTAGAGTCTATGAGAGAACTGTGAGGATTCCCCCTGATTAGACAATGGTCTCAAGCTCTCACAACTCCTGTCACAGGGGTACAATGTGATATATGTAACACACTGCCAAATGTCGAATCACCCAATCAGCCTTATGAATGGGCCGCCCCTAACCAGTTGCATTACCTGGGTGCATTAGTACAACTTTGATTTATTTAGATTTAGAACACTTTCAGTTGGACTCGCATGTTTAATTTAATTTAAAAGTATCATGTTTTAAATATCACATAATTCTCTAATACCACATAGATGTACACATTGAGAACTGGATGAAATGTCTATATGTTGTGCTGAATGATACATGCTTATTCCCCCCAGGACATTTCAGAGCTAATCAACCATACAAAACACCATACTGCTTTACTGGTTTTATTTTAGACAAAGCTACAAGCAATCATGTTTTTTTAGAGGCTGAAATGACCACAAAAGCCCCCTGCCCACTTCAACAGATTTCTAAGGAGTGATTTCTATGTTGTGTTGTTGCTATTGTTATGGGTACACTTCCTGTGTTACACAGAGAAGAGTAATTGGATGAATCGGCAAAGACAGACACATTTAACCAGCTGCAGCTCTCCTGAAGGAAGCCTGACAGAGTAATTCCATTTGTAGGAAATGGCCCTAATCCCAGAATCGTCAAAGGGAACATTGAGAGAGAGAAATAAAAAGCGCCGCATATGCTGTCATTGTGGTGGAACCTCACTTCCATAGCCGAACAATAGGATTCATTTATTTTTCTAATTAACACAGACATGGCTGACTTAATCTTGAGCACAAAAACGCTCTTTTTTTAATCCTCAGATAAGACCGCTTGCAGAGCTGTACAAAAGATCAAATGCTGCACTGCAAATTCTGCTGTGGCACATGATCATTTGTGGCGACAACTTAATTAACTGACAGTGATCTTTAGCTGGCTGCCACAGTGGCACAGTTGGCAGCGCTGTGGCATCATGCCTCCAAGGTTGAGAGTCCAAATGCAGTTTACGTGAATTTTTTTAGATTCGCAGCATTTCGCAGATGCTCTTATCCAGAACGATAAAATATGCATAACTGAATTCCCTTACTTGGTTCACTTGGACCCGATGTGTAGATACCGTTCACATGAAATTAAAAAAAAAAAAGAATTGTTAGGATTGGAGGCACCTGGTGACATCACCTGTGCCCAATCAGGACAGCTGTTGAAAAAACCCTGTGGCTCCGCCCATGAGCCCATGGGGAACTTTTTAGTGGACCCTGCAACTGTTTGTGTTTAGTAGTGTTTCGAGTTCTGGCAATCGCCACACGCATGCATGCTAGTTTTGGTTTCACTGTTTTCGGGCATCGAGTCTGGTTTTGTTTCTGTTTTAATAAAAATCCCATTCCCAGAATGTCCCGTCTCTGCACTTCCTTTCCCGTCAGCTCGCCGTGGTGACAAGAATAAAAACCGCATTAAGTAAGTGTACGTAATAGAATAAGAATAAATTAGGTTATACATTTTTAACATCAGTATTTGTCAGTAATCGTGTTTTATGCTTTCACATTCTATGCTTTCAGAGAAAACAAATGTATTCATCTCCTCATGTATAATAAAGAGTGCATAATCTTTTATATGTTGATTCACATTCATATAAATGTGACAAGAAAAGAGTCTGACTGAAAACAGACTTTGGCATTTTATAATATGTACCTCTTACAAAGGTATAATTGTGTAAGTATTTATTTCATTTAAAATGCTTTACTTTGAATTACATTTATATGGAAACTATTTTTTCCTTATTTCCTTCTCTGTTGGCCAGTTAGAAAATATAATTAGCAAGAAGCAATTGTACTCGTGTGTCCAGTCTTTTCTGAATGACTTCAGTTGACTTTATGTCCACTTCAGTTGACTCTATAACCTGATGAACGCTCTCCAGTGAAAATAAGTCAAGAAGAAAGCATCACAGACCTTCACAGTCCTTTCTTTTCCACAGGAGAGCTCAGATGAGCCATGCAAAGTGGGTCTGGTGTGATGGTCGCTCCTGGCAAAGACAAAACGACCCAGTTACTAAACACAGACGCCCTAAGACTACGGGTACGAAAGGCGGAATGTCCACCCTATGAGCACAGACTAGGAGCACACGCACTCACACACACCCAGAGTCATCAATTCATCTTATTTAAATATTATTTAACTATTAACATTTTGTGCAAACATTACTATCAAATCAGTCATGTTCTGAGTCTGTGCGTTGAGGAGGAGTAAAGGAGCCGGTTGCACACTCACCCACTGCTGTGTCCTCCGCATTGACGCCTAACGCTGCTGGGGTATTTACTTCCCAGCAGGGACACGGCGTATCTGCGTTTGGACAGGCAAGTGTTGGCAGGAGTGGAGCAGACAGTGATGATTCTGCCCGTCTGCTGCCCTCGGCCATCTGGCGGAGGGAATGGCGTGTTTCCCTCAGCGAGGCACCGGAGAGACCAGCAGAGCGCCGGGACGTCTCAAGTCCGGGCGACTAGGGGGATCTCCAGCAAATATGGAACTTGTCAAGACCGACCAACTGAATGGAAAGAACGCGCCTGACTCCTGACTGTCCCCGGAGCAGGGATGGAGAGACCCTCGGCTGAAACTTCCCAGCATGAGACCAGCATTTAAAGGCTCCAGCCTGTGGCAAAGTCAAATATAGCATTTAGTGCATGGCCCTGCGGACAAACATAAAGAGCACACGCTCCACCGCAGAGGGACACCGCAGTTTCTGCAGCTTCTCATGTATAGCACTGGCACAAGATTGTTCTGTTGTCCACCTGTACTGTGCAGGTGTCCATTAACCCTGCCCCCTCTATCTCAAACAGCCAATGGTAGACCTTCACCTTCACCTGCCGTTCTTCCCACCCACTCAGAAATGGGGTTATTAATCGAAAAAATTAGTAAGTCAGACACTGATGTTGTGAAAATTGCATTTTTATTGCTTTGCTCTTGTTATTTGTGAAAGTTGAGACAAAGACAACTTTGGATGATCAATGCATATTAACATCAATATAAAAGGTAATGGATTACTTCTATTGTTGATTATATTTTTTATTTCAGATGGTGTTGGATTTGCAATCATCTGTGGTTTGTGCCACTTTCCAGTCTGTCCTTTACATTTACATTTACATTTACATTTACGGCATTTACCAGACGCCCTTATCCAGAGCGACTTACAATCAGTAGTTACAGGGACAGTCCCCCTGGAGCAACTTAAGGTTAAGTGTCTTGCTCAGGGACACAATGGTAGTAAGTGGGATTTGAACCCGGGTCTTTTGGTGCACAGGCGAGTGTCTTACCCACTTGGCTACTACCACCTACTACTACCTCCTGAAATGTTACTTTAAATTGTGGGAGAAAGTGAAAGTATCGTATTTTCTTTATAATTTATTAAAAAGGCTTCCTGTTCCAGTAAATTTAAGTCATTTTTTGTTGCCGATAGAGTGACGACAATTTTTTTATTATACGGGCACCAATACAAACCAGTTATTAAAGCTGCAAGATATTTTGAAAAGAAAAACCACTATCAAACATTGATTAAATATTGATTTACCAATATAATGACCAGTTGTTGTGCAATATCCTGATTTCATCAGGACTAATTACTGTAATTACTGTTGTGAAGGTGAAAAACCTTTAATTAGTTTTACTACTGACTAAAACTGTGTACATGTTTGTTAAGGTGAAGTCATGCCTTCATGTCCTTAGACGGATCAGAACTGGAAAAGACAGAAGGCGTGTCAGACCAATATAAACTGCTGCTGGTCTCTTTTCCTTGCGCAGCTTGATGAAAGCGGTTGCCATGTCTGTTCTCTCTCATGCCAGCAGCTGCTGATGAACTTGATCGTTTGACATGTTCATTCAAATGAGCTAAAAAAAAGGGGCCGAGTGGCTCGCTGCGGGAAACAGGAGACGTTCCCGTCCACTCTCTGCTTCGCAAAAGAATTGATTAAAATCGTCTGTGTTGCCATGGCGGTGTGGCAGAAAACAACGGGCTGCAACAGAAAGGTCTGGTTTTTGAACGAGCAAGGCAGAAAGGAAGAGAGAGGGGTGAGGATGAGAGTGGGGTGATAACACCTGCAGATGGAAGGGCTTCCTGAGGCACACCAGGGGAAGATGGAAGGTCTCCCCCGCTTGTACATCAATGATTCATCTTGTCCTTGCTCGAGGGCAAACAAATATTACTGTTCCGGTTTCATCTCCAGACGGCAAACATGACAGAAGCCCCACCCTGTCTTCCATTTAATTAATTTATAATAATTGCTCTTTAGCTCCCATTTCATAAATGAAGACATTGATGTGCTCAGACACCGTATACAATTTGTATCCGTGAATACAAATAATTCAATCAATCATAATACACACTTTGTCATTTATGTACAATTATGATGTTCTTTATCTATTTCTATGGAAGCCATTTCATGTCCAAATCTACCTTCTTTATATGATGATCAGCTCTCACCAGACAAGGAAAGGCTCTGGTTCACTCGCCTATGAACCAGAAGATCCAAGTTTAAACCCCACTTACTAACACTGTGTCCCTGAGCAAGACACTTAACCCTGAGTTGCTCCAGGGGGACTGTCCCTGTAACTACTGATTGTAAGTCGCTCTGGATAAGGGCGTCTGGTAAATGCTGTAAAAGTAAATGGGACAGTGCTTTGCTCAGCAACACTTTGTGGCTCAGGATTGGAACCGGCAACCTTCTGATTGCGGGGCCGCTTCCTGATCCGCTAGGGCCACCACTGCCCCCATTTATCGGATCTGAAAAAATGTGCCCAAATTAAAGATAAAATAAAACAGGCCGATTCCATCTGATCTCCAAATTGCCATAACTGCATGAATTTAGAAACAATAGGCTGCTACAGAGATCTCATCCCCCCCTCAAGCAGTCGAAGCTTCAGAGCCGACATCATCCCTGGCATTTAACAGAGGCAGGAGAGAGGGGGTCGTGCTCTGTGGGACACCCTGCCACTACACCCCAAGTGAGGAGGAGTGAGAGCTGCTGCTCAGCGCCGCGCTCCAAATTCTGTTTTCAATCACCCAGGGCCAAAAATGACCCGATGCATCTTTACAGGGGAGGGTGTGTTCATTAATGAACTCCCTCGCTATACAGACTCTCCTCGTTACCGTACAGTATTGCTTTGGTAATTGTGTTTTGATACAGAACAAAATAGCTTTTGTATTTTATTTTTACATTTCTATTTATTTTAGCTTAGGTTAGAACAGAGGTGAAATTTGAAAAGAAAGAACAAAAAATCTTTGTGCACTGTGTGAAGTAACCTAATTTTGGAGGTTAATAAGGGACTTTGGACCAGACTAAATATAGTCATGCAAGTAGAAACCACATTAGACCCCGTGGCTGTCCCTCAGCACTTCTCCCAGTAGGACGGGTTTCTATTTTTTTAATCACATGGCCTGGATAGGAAGAGGAATTTGGGAAAGACGTGTGACAGCATTTATCGTGCAAAACGTTACACTTACACTACACTTACCGTATATTATAATATAACATGTTGAATAAAGTATGTAATGTTAAAATATGTCCAACATCCCATGTGCTAATTTGTCTTATTAACTTTCACTGTGTGACTAAACGTAGCATATAGTCCATCTTAACTTGTGTTGTATTACATTCTTGTGTTTTTGTGTGTTTACACAGAACCTTGCAGACTCGCTAGCAAAGCGAATGTATTTTAGAAGATGATGAATTCAGCCGCACAATAAATGACGTTTCTGATGTAATCCAGTTTGCAAGGCATGCAAATCAAATCAGGAGGACAGCAGATGAGCACAAACAGTGTCCAAGTCCTTCCTGCACAATTAGCCCTATTAAAAACAAATAGGAGTTGAGAGTTCAGCGTTTCCTCCCCTCCTTCATCCGGAGATTTGGTGAGCGAGGGCGGTGAGGGCCACAAGGACAGCGAGTCCTCCGAACTTTCACAAGGACAGACCGCAGTCTCACGGAAAGATAAAAAAGTCAGTGAGAGCACAGAGAAAGGGGAGTAGGTCTGGATTCGAATTGCCGCCCAAAGCAGGAAACTGATTAAGTATCCAGGACAGAAATGGAGGATGATGTCATTCTACGGCATTACAGCTGCCAGATACTGACTGATGGATGTCTTCACACACACACACACACACACACACACATTTCTCTCAGATACACACTCACAACAGGGGCACAGAAAGCACAAATAGGGTTGATGTTAAACCCAGAATAAGCCTTATTAATGAGAATTAATAACAACAACAACAACTTAATTAAATTAGCTACACATGTTTATTGTGATATAATGTCAACAACCTTAATAATAATAATAATAATTATAATAATAATAATTTAATTACAATAAATTTGACTTCCATTATTTAAATAACATTTAACCATAATACCAATTTCCATACACATACATCCAGTATTATTTATTTAGGAAAATTAGCTTCTGATTACACGTAGGCATATAAAATATGTTTCAATAACAGCTCTCCAAATAAAATTGATCAAATTTACCTAATGTCATCAGGAAACTTACTTCCCCATAACCACATTTAGCTTGTTCCACTTTACAAATGGATTTTGATTCAATTTCAGGACATGTAAAAATAAGACCAAATGAAAACAAATAAAACAAAAATCACAATGAAACCGGTTTGACATGGCGAGGCGGTAGATCTGAAATGATGGCTTGACATGACGAGGAAGAAGGATGCATACGCACGATGTCACGAAACAGGGGTTTAATACATGGTGGACGGGAGGCATCCAGTAACAATAACCCGACGGCGAACAGACACAGACAGGGCAGCTTTATACAGTTATACACAGGTGAACACAATCAGGAAACATTAACACAGGATCAGCATCGGACCGGATCATGACACCCTCAAACAATGCAAATGACCAATCAGCATTATGCCACAGTATGCCAGAAGATGTGACACAACGTCTTTCTATTAGTGAAATCAGTAAGTGTTTTAGTCCATTGAGCTACAGACTGATATGTCTTTCTATAATTTTTTTTGTCATTTATGTATTTTTTTCTACATTACTTTAGTCTTTTCTTGTGTTATGTTGCTGCAACCCAATAATTTCCCTGGTGTCTTAAAAAGTCTAAATAGCTTTGTCACACCCAAGGTGCGGAAAGAGACGATGGACACAGGGTTAGTTAAAAAAAGTTTCTTTTGTTGTCACAAGATTGCACAAATAATCCACCACGCCGATGCGCTGAATAAAGGGATTCCCAGCTGGCTTTGCTGTCACGGTTACGAGTCCAACGCCTCGTGGTAGATCGTGCACCCTCCCGGGTCGCCAATAGCAGTGCAGTCCTGGACACACCAGAAGTCAAACATGGTCCTGTATGGCACACTTAAAGTGGCGTGTAGAGCATGAGAGATTTATAATCAAAGTGACGTGATTGTCATTGTGAAACACTGCAGCACAGCACACAGTGACACAACGAAATGTGTCCTCTGTATTCAACCATCACCTTTAGCGAGCAGTGGGCAGCCATGAAAGGTGCCCTTCAAACCGGCAACCTTCTGATTACGCGTCCATTTCCATAACTGCTAGGCCACCACTGCCCCATAATAAATGTATTATAGCAAAATGTGAATGTCTGCTACAGTGCCCAAAAATGCGTCCGGAATGGTCATGCTGCAGATGACAGGTGATGCGTCCGTTTGAAGGACCTTGTTCCTCTCCCCGACTGCTGAAGGACGTGTTAAAAGATTCTCTCGCAGATCTCTGGACATTTCAACAACCCACATATAAAGAACGGTCACATCAACCTTCGCTGCAATTAAAGCTGCACCTTTTGCCAGCTATTTGTGAAGGATGCTGGACAATCATTCTTCTGTGCAAGGTGCCTGGATGAAGCTGATGAGATACCAAAGAACTTCAAAGATCAGGACTCTTGTAGAAAAAGGAAGGTATATGTATAGGTATAGTTTCGTGTTCTCTGTGTTTTCCTAATTTCCTAATTGTGTTCATCTGTTGTCATGTGTCTAAATATATCCTTGTGTCCTGTCATATTTTCCAGCGATTCTGTCCTTTTTTCCCTGCCCTGACGGATCCCTGACTGAATGTTTCTCCGATGAACAGTAAGCCTGGACTTTGTAGATGTAGAGAAGCATGCTCTGACAAAATGTCAGACATCCACACGATCTGCCTTCATCTCATCACTGACCTCACCGTGATAAGATCCACAGACAGCGTCCCATGATTAGTAGACGTTGTAAATGACTGGACCAAAAAAAAAAAAAAAGGTGTAAATGGCTCTCAGGTGATGTTGATCAGAACAGAAGAACGGACGAACACTCCGGATTCAGCACCGAGGACAGTTCCCACACAGCAGCGCGACACCAAGGGCAGAGCGATCAGGTCTGAAGAACAACCTGTGCTCCAGATATGTCTACTTTGTCACGGAGTGGAAATGTCACCTCCTTGTCACCTCCGAGGATTTTGGCCCAATTCAAATTCTGCGTGCGCGCGCGCGAGCACATTAAAGCTTTTGCGACGGGAGGGGTTAAGAAAACACACACACACACACACACACACTTAAAAAGAAAGGAAAGTCAACGCAAAATCAAAAATGAATCAGCTCAGATTAAAGGGGAGGCTACTTTTTACAGGATTCGATTTGGAAAAAAACAACCACAACAATAATAATAAAAAAGTACTTTATTATGAAGCAATAATAAAACGTGTAAAGCAGCTTTTCTGACATCTGCTCTCCGATTGGCCGAGCCGCGGCCTCGCGCGCCGTGGGCGGGAACGGGCGCGCGTTTATAAACGGCGGCGCGCGCGCCGTGGGCGGGAAGCGGGGACCGGGAAGGGAGCGCGAGGGTCCCGCCGCCCCGACCCCCTGCATGGAGGACCACCTGAGCCTCCTGCACTCCCCCCCACCGTCGTCGAGCGGCCGGCGCGGCGGCACGCTGGTCAACCGCGGCTACGCGGAGAGCGAGGCGGCCGACGTCATGACGGTGGCGGCGTGCGACAACGTGCTGGAGGAGGCGGCGGCGCCGGAGCGCTACCAGCCCGACCACGAGTGCTGCGAGCGGGTGGTCGTCAACATCTCCGGGCTGCGCTTCGAGACGCAGCTGAAGACCCTGTCCCAGTTCCCCGAGACGCTGCTCGGCGACCCCAAGAAGCGCATGCGCTACTTCGACCCCCTGCGCAACGAGTACTTCTTCGACCGGAACCGGCCCAGCTTCGACGCCATCCTCTACTACTACCAGTCGGGCGGGCGCATCCGCAGGCCCGTCAACGTGCCCATCGACATCTTCTCCGAGGAGATCCGCTTCTACGAGCTGGGCGAGGAGGCCATGGAGAAGTTCCGCGAGGACGAGGGCTTCATCAGGGAGGAGGAGCGGCCGCTGCCCGACCACGAGTTCCAGCGGCAGGTGTGGCTGCTGTTCGAGTACCCGGAGAGCTCGGGCCCGGCGCGGGGCATCGCCATCGTGTCCGTGCTGGTCATCCTCATCTCCATCGTCATCTTCTGCCTGGAAACGCTGCCCGAGTTCCGGGACGACCGCGACCCCTCCACCGTGGCGCCCATGGTCAACGGCACCGGGCCCTACTTCGTCAGCCCGTTCTCGGACCCCTTCTTCGTGGTGGAGACCCTGTGCATCATCTGGTTCTCCTTCGAGCTGCTGGTGCGCTTCTTCGCGTGCCCCAGCAAGGCCACCTTCTCCAAGAACATCATGAACATCATCGACATCGTGGCCATCATCCCCTACTTCATCACGCTGGGCACGGAGCTGGCCGAGCGGCAGGGCAACGGGCAGCAGGCCATGTCCCTGGCCATCCTGCGCGTCATCCGGCTGGTCAGGGTGTTCCGCATCTTCAAGCTCTCGCGCCACTCCAAGGGTCTCCAGATCCTGGGACAGACGCTGAAGGCCAGCATGCGCGAGCTGGGGCTCCTCATCTTCTTCCTCTTCATCGGGGTCATCCTCTTCTCCAGCGCCGTGTACTTCGCCGAGGCCGACGACCCCGACTCCAGCTTCAGCAGCATCCCGGACGCCTTCTGGTGGGCCGTGGTCACCATGACCACCGTGGGCTACGGGGACATGCACCCGGTCACCATCGGCGGCAAGATCGTGGGCTCGCTGTGCGCCATCGCGGGCGTGCTGACCATCGCCCTGCCCGTCCCCGTCATCGTGTCCAACTTCAACTACTTCTACCACCGCGAGACGGAGGGCGAGGAGCAGGCGCAGTACCTGCACGTGGGCAGCTGCCAGCCGCTGGCCGCCGGCGCCGAGCCGCCCAGCGGCCGCAGCAGCCCCTCCCTCGGCAAGTCGGAGTACATGGTGATCGAGGAGGGCGCCAAGCAGCCGAGCGGCCACAACTGCGTGGGCGTCACCAAGGTCTTCACCGACGTGTAGCGCGCAGCTGGTCGGGTAAAAGCCATTCGAGTTTTGCACACATTGTCAGGCTAGTGTTAACAACACAACACAACAACAACAACAACAACAACAACAACAAATACGTGTAGAGTTTCTAGAAACCCGGACGCTGGACGCCTCCAAATCACGCCTGGGATGATACAGTCTCCATGGCGACCGCGGTCTCCACGGCTACGCCAGCTAGTGTTGCCATGGCATCCCCTGTCTGTTTCCACAGTAACGCTCCAGATGGTTTCCTGGAAGCAAGACAGCTGAAATAAGACCCGTTTTGTTCATGATCGGACAGAAGCAAAAATAAATACGTATATTTATTAAAAGTAGCATATCTTGTATAAGTGATGAAACTGTCACGTCCTGCTCAGTGGACACTGACCCCACGCCACATTTCTTCTGCTGGGAGGCCGTGGACGTGAATGGCCGTGGACCACTCCGGCTGCACCACAAGGGGGCGCTCTGTTCACACGGACCGCCGAGAGGTGGGTGTTTCTTCCTTAGCGACACGCTCCGTCCACGCTCGTCCCATTCGCCCAATCGGCTGCATGCTGTAGCGCGCGGGACGCTTTTTCTGGAATGGGTGACATCACAGCCACTGGTGAGCAGGGAGGAAACGGAGCCCCTCACTTCCTTTAACCGCTTCAACAGAGACGGTGGCACTACGCTACCGCCACTCACCTTCAAGCGACATTGGCCGGTGCTGCCACCTTGTGTCTCGCGTGGCACAGGTGACACCTGGTGACAAATGGACGTGTCCTTTCTCCTTCCTCCTAGTGAAAGAGCGGCAATAAATCACACGGCCGCCGCCGCCGCTTTGTGTCTTCTTTAACCGCAGGAGAGATGGACGTCAGGGGAGATGTTTCCTGCTCGGTCTGACCAAGGCCTTACTTATTCTCCCATATACTTCCCATGACCACAGTAAGAATAAAGTAAAATAGAATAAAGCTTTTTTTATTCTTTGGAAAACAGGATTTCTTCAGAAGACGTCTTAGTCAGTCAATCCGGAGCAAAATCTTTTAATAATGAACAAATACTGGTTTTCACAAAGTTTGCTGATTCAGGGGTTTTGTTTTATTAATTTTTATAATTGTAGCCAAGTTTATGGAAAGAGTCAGTATATGCAGTGTTGGCCCTTTTTTAAAGACCTCTGCAATTGGCATGCTGTCAATCAACTTCTGGGCCAAATCCTGACTAATTTTGGGATTTTGTGACTAATTTAGTGACTAATTGTAAGCCCACTCCCTTGGACGAGTAGCAGCCCCACACATGAATGGTCTCAGGATGCTGTTGGTACGAGACAGGACTGATGGTGGCGCTCACCTTTTCTTCTCCGGACAATCATTTGTCCAGATGCCCCAGACAATTGGAAAGGGAAAATGTCTCTACCCCAGTCCTCAGCAGTCCTATCCCTGTACCGTTTACAGAATATCAGTCTGTCCTCGATAGCCTTCGCCTCACTGTGTGTATGCAGATGCCCTCACTCCTGCCTGCTGCCAGCTCATTCATGGCAAAGAGGGACTTTCCAACTCATCTGATCGGTCCGTGCAAATGGCCATCATAAAAACGGGAGCAGCAAACGTTGTGAACAGCAGTATTTGTGTGATTTGTAAAACGTTCGCCCCGCACTGTATATATACACAACAATTACTTCTAATATTTATAACTTCACATTTACACCATAAATATCAGACGCCATTATCCAGAGCGACTTACAATCAGTAGTTACAGGGACGGTCCCTCCAGAGACACTCAGGGTCAAGTCCTCAGGGACAGTAGTAGTAAGGGGGGGTGGAACCTGTGACTTTGTGGTCTTCTGGTTCACAGGGTACCGCCCCTTTTGAAATATTTTGTCTATGGTGCATTTGGCTCAACCAGAAAGGTTCAATAAATCTTATTAAGGACACTGTCTCACTGTCCCATTGTCACAGTATAGTGATATTAGATTTAGCCAATCAGCAGGACTGTGAAATGACCGCTGTTATGCATCACACTATATGCAGGTCATAGAATTCTGTCGGTCTATTTCTATTCTCATCCAGTTGAGACACGGCTATAGAATCGTTTGGAATATGTATTTGTATTTATTCATGATTTACTATTCCATCTCTTCACTCCAGGGCAGATATGTGTTTTATTCCCGTTATTTCTCTTTTTTTTTTTTACTGCACCATAAATTGCAGTTGCCCGGGAAATATATTTACCGCAGTAATACTGCTGTAGGCCTTTAAAGGGAGGCTTCCCGACCTGCACACAAACCCGTCTCCGTGCTGCGGCTCTGGAATCTGGGACACTGCACATTTCTTGGGGAGCATTAAGCGTGCGAGCGCGTGGCTGCTCCCACTCTCGTCTCCTATTGGCCCGTTCACTGGGAGGGACGCGGACGTCTGTCTGTGCTCGCTGTCCACCTGTGTGTGCTTGAACGTTCATGCTCGTGCGCTTTGTCTTTCCCGAACCACTTTCCTGTCCCCACTCATGTTGTCCTGCAGTACGTAGTCTGTCTTTACTCCACGTCCTGTGTTTTTTTTTTTAATGAGGTTTAATGAATGATTTAAAATTGGTAACTATTGTTTAAAATTGATTTTCTCTCTTCCCTGTACAGCATCAGAAGGAGAGAGTGAGACGTCATGGGCCTTCATCTCACCTTCCGCCAGCTTGCCAAGTCCAGGAGCCGAACCACTAAAATCATAGGTGCCTTCAAAAACGCCCATCAACAGCCTTCAACCCAGCCTGCCTGGCACCTGAAATGCCCGCCAAGCTCCGCCCGCTCCGGCGGGCATGCTGTACTCCCAGACAGGCGGCAGCGTGTCAGGCCCAGTACCTTTTGGTGCCATTCTGTGTCTTCTGGACACGGCCGATCAGTGTCTGACGCGGGTGAATAGTGTGATTTATGTTTGCTGGTATCGCATTCGTTACGTTGCGGGGGTTCTTATCGTATAACGCTGGACAAAATCTCCAAACTCACGTCACCCGGTCCTTCTGTCCGGTCCAGAAGACATAAAAAATATATATATAAAAAAAAAACCAGCCATGTAGCATATCCTACCATCACATCGCTGTGTTCTGATCAACTAAACGCCTTCTAAGTCTCAGCCGCCTCCTCTGCTGTTTTATTGGATGCTTCTTCAGTTTGTGGGCGTGTGCATGTGTGTGCAGCGTGGGGTAGCTGCAGGGACTAGGTGACGCCGAGGGGTTAGAGTGCCACAAGCTGGATCATGTCAGGTCACGTGACCTTCTAGAGGACTGCAGTCCATCGGAGAGAGTGAGATGACGATGAGAAAGACGAGAGCCCAGAGAGCCTGGGGGTGCATTGCCTGGCATGAGGCAAGAGTTTATTTATATATTTCATTTTATAGGGTTTTTTTTTTTTTTTTCGTGTCTCTTATAAAACGTTCAAAGGGAGAAGGAATGTGTTCACACACACGTGCACATGCAGCATCACACATCGCACAAGTAGCATCTGTCACCTGATTAAAACCACATCAGAGCACCAGCCTTGTTCTGGTGTAAGGAGGCCATTTTAAACGTGGATGTGCGTGTGGGGAGTGACGTTTCTCAGCCGAGCGCGAAAAGGACGAAACGAGCGGCTCTTCTACCCGCTTGGCCGCAGCAGCAGAACGGGGATGCAGGTGCCGGCTTGATGACTCCAGTCGCAGATGGACTGAGCAAGGGCCCGTCAGCACTCGGGCCGAGCAGGACCAATCGGCAGGAAGTGACGCTGGGGGACCAGATGGAGTCTGATAATGACAGACACGTCTTAGTTTGTCCCATACTTTTTTTTTTTTTTTTTTTTTAGAGCACAGCCTTTTAAAGTCACAACATGCCGTGGTTCTCTGCACATCACCATTCAGTTTCAGCGTGGAGAGAAGTGCATTTGTCGGTGTTCAAACGTTTGGGATCATTTCGAAATTCCCATTTTTTCCAATAGGAAAAATCCGTGAAGTTTGAACAGAAAATGAATTCAAGTAGTTTTCCAGATACCAGCATGGCAGACCATTCTAATAATGAACAAAGCTGTTTTTATTTTTAAAGCCCACGGTGATTTGTTGTTTGGGGCGATTTTTTTTGTCGAAACACCGATTTCTTCCAGAATGATGCACATCACGTTTTAAACACATATCAATACATAAAATGATTTTAAAGCTCTTTTCTACTTCCAAAAGGATGCAAACTACATTGATTAAAAGTTAAATAAAATTTGTTTGCCAATGCCCTCAAGATGGTGTTGCCATCGCTACTGAGTCAGGCTTTTACCACGGCGAAATAAGCGAAGGAAATCCAATTAAATCTAATAACATTTATTATAACGAGTCTCAGAAAGGCATCACCAGGACACTTTTAATAATCAGCTGACCACAGCCCAGATCCTCTTCACTGGTCCGCCGACATCCTGGCTAATGGGCAATTCATATCTGGTATGAGCGCAGACAGTTTTACTGTTTCGTCCAGATTACCAGTAAGACCTCTGACCCCAATTCGCCCAGACTGCATTGCGAAGCTTGTGATCTTGTTATCCCAAATGTCTTTTCCATAAGGTCAGCTGGGGACTTAAATCCCTTAAAGCCACATCTTACATGCAAAAAAAGAGAGAGAGAGAGAGAGAGAGAGAAAGAGAGAGAGAGAGAAAGAAGGCAAAAAAGAAGGACAGAGATACGTGCACAAACTGGACTATCATTTATCACCGCTCTCCTTCGTGGTCAGCATGCAAAAGCATAAAAAGGCCACATCACCAGATATTTTATTATCACTGAATCACCAAATTCCAATCTGTTGTGTCTGCAAAGGCAAAGCTAAATATATAGTACTGATGAACTGAGAGAAAAACGAACCTGACAGGACTTCCGGGACGCATCACTGCAGCCTGAAGACCTTCAGGTTGACCTTCCGTGGAAAGAATAAAAAATGATAATTAACTACGTGGAGGACCTGCAGACGAGGGCCGGACGGGTCCTCTGCCGGCCCGCCTCGTAACTCAGGAAGTAGACTCGAGGGGGGGTTGCTGCTCCCATTAGAGACGCGGCACCCATTAGTACACAAAGAGCGGAGAACACTTTGTTCTAATGTACTCACAGTCTCGCTCAGTGGGACTTCAGAGAGGAAGAGCGGCAACGTGAGATTTTGCTTAATCATCATCGTCAAGTTGGTCTTCACTTCAGCAGCACTCTGGACTGCTGCACAAGGGTCATGTGCCTTTTAATCCCGTGGCCACAAGGTGCACGGCAGATCCTCGTTCAATTCTTTCAATTCATACACAGGACAGCTTATTAATAGACACAGATGCATCTTTGCCGGTGTAGTTTTAAAAAAAGAAAGCCACACCCAGCACTATCCGCATGCATGAATAAAGCAGTCGCACTTGCACGCACAAACGGCGCTAATACTCTAAATTACATATGATCAGCAAAAGCTGCATTCCTTATCCCCTGGAAAATGTTATTTTTAGGACAGAATAAGCTCTTCCGTGCAGTTGCATCGCCTGGTGAAGGTGACCTACAAAACGCTGCTCCTTGTCCTGGCTTTATCGCTGCTTTATACACATTGAGCAACGCATTGGACAATGAGAATTTGCATAATATCAAAGAAACTGATGCCCCTGTTTCAAGACATAAATATCCAGTAATAGAATTATTTTCAGCTTGCAGTATTTGAATATCTACTACTAATGTAATAACTATTTGAATAGTTATTACATTATTATTACATACCATTATTACAAGTTTCAAATAAAATATCAGTAGTATTCTCTGCTGTGAAATGCTGGGGGGGTGTCTGCTAGAAGTGCTGAAACCACACCCCTTTCTCAAGTGTCAATTATAACTACGAGCTGAAAAATAGATGCTCCGTCTGTCAGCTTTATTGGACCAGTACAGCCATGCATGTTTCATCTTCCAGAGCCAGAATTTGACTCGGGACCAGAGGACATTGACAATCAACCTCCTTCCTCTCAGACTGGGTAATTGATTTCTCTCAGTTTTGGACATTAGCTATATGTATAAGTGACTTGCATAACCTAGCCAAATACAACATAGCTATCAATAATGAACAGAGCCAAAAATCTGTATAGTAACAGGTCAAACTTTCAGCTATCTAATGTAATTGCAGTGTTTATAGCACACAATTCTAACTTTTGAAGTGATAATGCATTATGGACAAGGTCATGCTAAACAGTGAATCTATTGCATCAGAGTTGCAATTTACGAAAAGTCTGGGACACAGAAGTGATGAAAGAATGTTGATAAAATTCGACAATTCACAGGTTTTTAAAAAAGCGAGACAACAAACGCAGATGTTGTACGGTAGATTGTCTCTTTGAGCTTTCACCTTCAAGGAAGACCTCTCCGGTGATGCAACACACTTTTGGCCTTCAAGTCAAATGTATTGAATGCTGGTGCTCATGTGCTGGCCAAGTGGGAATGTGAGAACAACTTGTATAGATTTTTCCAGGCAGCAGAGTGAAAAGGGCCTGCAACTCCGCCCAAAATCAATAAAACCCATCCATTCAGTGAGAGTAACCAAAATAGGAAGACGGGCCGGGCCGGAGCCCACTATATAGCAGCGGGACGATGGAGGAGACATGGTCTGGGGCGTAAGTCAGCAGGGGCTAATGGCCATTTTATTCATGGTGACGTTTTTTCCTCCTGGAAAAACACTCTTGCAAAAGACAACGCCATTTTCAGGGTATTACGAAACGCGCCCATTAATAATAAGGGACCTAGGCAGCAAAATGCGGCAGTGTGACAGCGCGAGCGAGAACGGAATGTATTACCCACAGCGCTGCAGTTGCTAATAACACACGCAAACACGTTTGTTCTGGTCCGCGGTGGAGAAAAAGTGGGTTATGTGCATCATACTCCGACTGGTCCACAGCTCCGGCTCTGGGCAGCGCTGCATTTCTTAATAGCTCTCTAAAAGCTCCGACCGTGCCGTCCCTGCGCCGGTCCGCCTCTCGTCTCGTCCCGGACGAGTTTTGACCGAGCTGCCGGTGGAAACCATGGCAGTGTTTTTTCTTTTTTCTTTCCACCACTTGGTTTGTGCCAGCAGCCCTCATGGGGAAGTGGCATCTCCCCTGGCAGACACACCTCGACAAACAGGGCACGGCTTCCCTGCAGCAGCGGAGCGGCAACTCCCCGTCTGTGTCTACTCCTCCTTAAGCCCATTTTTAGATCTGTGAGCAGCCGGCTCCCGGCAGGGAAGGGGGGTGGGCGTATGTTTACTGGCAGAATATCTTACAGACTGGTGCCGCCATTATGTGCAGATGATGGAGTTTGATCCAGTTGGTGCACTCGTGGGGTTTTTTCACCACGTTGAAGGGTGTTTACTGGGACGTGAAAGAGCAGATAGCTGCACAGCATTCAGAAATGCTTTAGCATCTGTGTCCTCCAGATAACATTTCACAGGCTGCCTTATTGTCCTCAGTAGCATCACACAATACTGAGAGCAAAATGATCCTACAGGACGGTAAATCACCATGAGTCAGGATGATTGAGGAGGAGCTTAATTACACGATGAATCACTTTCATTGTTATGAGCCAAATTGAGAGGTGTACCTCAGCTACCTCACTTGCTCATAAAAAAAAGCCTTGGCCGGGCGCTTGGGTGCAATTTTGATTTATATACAATACCGATCAGTCATATTTTAAAGAATTTTACAAAACGACAATGCAGATGAGAAAACGCGTCATTTATATTAATAATACTAAGTGTCCCCGTGCTTCTGAAAGCAACTCTCTCTTTTACGAAGGGTCCATAGAAATAAATTAGGTGCTTAACACAATAATGCGCAGTCAGCAAGTAAAGGTAAATATCTAATAAAGGACAGCTGACAAAGCCCATTGTTTCCCCCTCTCACACTGGGTTACATGTTTTTGTCATGTCTTGGGGTTGAAAGGGGAAGGAGACGGAGAAGCAGGACATTCTCAATGAAAGGCATTTTATTATAAACACAAAAGAAACCAACCCTGGCTCGATGGCCAACAAAGGAAAACGAAAATAAACCCGAAGACGTGAGTTTTAACGGTCGCAGACCCTCTGGCAACTGGTGACGTTATCAGGGTGGTACTTTAGCTGCCCCATCATCAGAAGGTTGCCGGTTCGAATCTTGATCTGCCAAGGTGCCACTGAGCAAAGCACCGTCCCCACACACTGCTCCCCGGGCGCCTGTCATGGCTGCCCACTGCTCACCAAGGGCGATGGTTAAAAGCAGAGGACACATTTCGTTGTGTCACCGTGTGCTGTGCTGCAGTGTATCACATTGACAATCACTTCACTTTCACTGAAGGGGTCCTGCTGACTCCTCCAGCGTCCCTCCTGCGGCGACCCTCTTGCATATCCCTCCAGTGCAGCGAGAGACATGTTGGTCCACTTCCTGCATGTCCCTGCTGAGGTCAGCAGCTTTGTCTTGGCTCCGCCCAGAGAGTCTGCATCCATTGAATGAGCCTCTCCCAGCACGTCCCGGCTGGCCCCACCTGCCACCCTAGGAACACCTTGGCACACCATCCCCCTTGAAGCTGACCTAAGCCAGTGCCTGTTCCGCCCTCCACATTGCCCTTCGGATGGGGGTCGAGCTCCATCGCTACGCCCACCCGTCCACTCACCCCAAACGCAACATCCACCTAGACATCATGTCCAGTCAGGTCAGGGGCCTCCAAACCAAAGGTAGTCTTGTCTATGGCGTCACCATCTCGTAGACTAGAAGAGGGGGCGACATATAACACACACACAATCGCACACACAATGACAAAACAAACATGGCTTCTGAAGTGACGTGAAAGTGAAGTGATTGTCATTGTGATGACAGCACACGGTGACACAACGAAATGTGTCCTCTGCTTTGAACCCTCACCCTTAGTGAGCTTCAGGCTCAGGACCTCCTCTGGAGGCAGGGGCAGGAGAGTGGGAGTCGCACTTCATCATCCATCCAAGATTCAGCCTAGTCACTGCTGACGTTGTCTTCCCATTGGACCTGGGTGTTGTGGAGGATGTCGCAGAGCCACTGACCATTCAGAGTATGCAAGGTGGGACACACAATGCCAGCGCCATCCACCCACCATTCAGCCTCATTGCTGCTGCCGTCTTTCTCCTCCTCTTCCTTCCAAAATCGCACCCATGGCCATTCCACTCTTTGGTCTCATGCATCGTGGTACAAAACAAACCTGAAGAGGTGCTGCTTCTTAAGGAGTCCTGATCAACCCTGCATTTCACTGCATATCATAACATGTATGACTATGTATGTGACAAATAAAATTTGAATTTGAATTGCTTTTAGCTTCGATTGGTCAGGACTCTCTAATGAGCAACTGTGTGAGCTCAGCAGCCCCTGGACATCACAGTTTTAAACTCAGACGCTGATTTCTGAGTGAGTAATGTTCTTGTATTATGTTCTCAAACATACGTCAGTGTGAACTTCAGTCTCTTCTGGTTCATAAGCGAGTGTCTAATCCACTAGGCTACAACAACTCTATTAGCCATAACAGCTGTGTTTTCATGCTACACATCTGAACATTCATGGGTCACTGATGGCGGTCCAGCCTCATCAGTAATCCAGCTCCAGGTTTGGCAAGTACACCTGGTCCTCCAGCACTAACCAACATAGACCACCAGGGATATCATCTTGATATCATTAAACAAATTGACCATATATAGACTGTGCAAGAAGCTCTGCAAGAAGCTCATGTTTGTCTGGGCCACACTTTCTCAGTGGGGCAGTGGTAGCCTTGCAGCTTTGTGACCAGAACTTCATGGGGTTTAAGCCACCAATCCGCAAGATGGCATTGCTTCCCGGGCACGGACCATGACAGTCCACTGCTCCATCAATGGATTGGTGAACTGCACTGGAGGGACAATGAGGGAGGGACAATGGCAAATGTCAGAATATAAAGACCTCAACGTACAATCATTACATTTACATTTACAGCATTTATCAGACGCCCTTATCCAGAGCGACTTACAATCAGTAGTTACAGGGACAGTCCCCCCCTGGAGCAACTTAGGGTTAAATGTCTTGTTCAGGGACACAATGGTAGTAAGTGGGATTTGAACCTGGGTCTTCTGGTTCATAGGCGAGTGTGTTACCCAGTAGGCTACTACCACCCTATTTTTTCCCAAACTGGGGGTCTGTGGGCACTACCAGTGGTATTACCAGTCTACCATATTTGTTGTCTCATTTCGTATAATGATATTTTGATAATGCTAATGTTGATATGCAAATAGAAATAGACAAACTGGCCATAAATTATTGCAAGCAAAAATACATCAGTAATTACAGGGACAGTCTCCCAGGAGACACTCAGGGTTAAGTGTCTCAGGGACACAATGGTAGTAAGTGGGGTTTGAAACTGTGAATTTGTGGTCTTCTGAATCAAGTGTGTAACACACTAGGACACCATAAAATAATCATATTTCACAGCTATTTACATATGCTTTTCAAAAACTTATTTTAATGTATTCTAAAACTTGTATGAATACATTAGTTTTATTTACTCTAAATTGGATAACTGGATTTATGGAAATAGAGTACGGGCCAAAAGTGTTGACACACCTTCTCATTTAATGTGTTTTCTTTATTTTCATGACCATTTACGTTGGTAGATTCTCACTGAAGGCATCAAAACACATGTGGAGTTATGTACTTAACAAAAAAATAACTGAATTAACTGAAAACATGTTTTATATTCTAATTTCTTTGCTCTGATTACATTCTCTCGATGAGCTTCAAGAGGTCGTCACCTGAAATGGTTTTCCAACAGTCTTGAAGGAGTTCCCAGAGGTGTTTAGCACTTGTTGGTCCAGCTCACCCCAAACCATCTGGATTGGGTTCAGGTCCGGTGACTGTGGAGGCCAGGTCTCCACAGTCACCGGAACTCCACATGTGTTCATTCATAGTTTTGATGCCTTCAGTGAGAATCTACCAACGTAAATGGTCATGAAAATAAAGAAAACGCATTGAATGAGAAGGTGTGTCCAAACTTTTGGCCTGTACTGTATATTCACCATTGAGTCAGACATTCAGTTTTTTACATAATTTTGCTGGTGTGTGTGACTAACCTGATAAATGTACAACGGTTAAACTGCTCGACCAGTTAGAATGACCATCACCCACCTCAGAGCGTTTAAGCTGTTTCAGTTTTACAAGAAAACGGGGTACAAAACAAACCCGCTTCATTGCGGAGGCGCGACGCGTGGACGCGCGGACGCGCGGACGCGTCTCCTTTAACTTGCCCACGCTGCGTAACGGCGAGGAGCGGCAGGGCGCACCGGGGGATGGCGCACTCCCCGCCTCCGTCCGGTCCCTTTGTATGCGAGGCGATGCCCAGCTGCAGCCTGCACCGCGAGGGCGATCCGGCGGCATCATGGCGCACCGTGGGCCGGGGAAGGGAGAGGAGGAGCGCTGGAGATGAGGCGGGCAGGCGCACGGCGCCATCTCTGACAAGTAAGCGCACGGACGAGGAGGGAGCTGCCTGCGCAGGAGGATGTGGACGATGCGGTGCGGTGCGTCTTTGCACGGTGAATCGCTTCGATCCACGACCCCCCCACCCCCCACCCCCCACTCCAAAAAAAAAAGATAAAAATCACCCTGACTAGAGCACGGAACTGCGGACACCTTAACAATTTGATCGTTTTAAAGGAGTAATTGTCATAGAGAAAAAGTCGTGAGTGCACGAATATTGATTTATGGAAACAGAAATGATTTTACTGAGTCCGAATCCTTGCACCCTAAACTGAGATCTTTTGTGGGGCGTTGGGTGCGTGATTATAGATTTATGGAAATAGATATTATTTTGCTCTGTCCGAATGATTTCACCTTTTAACTGAGATCTTTGGGGGGCGTCGGGTGCGTGAATATAGATTTATGGAAATAGGAATTATTTAACTGAGTCCGAATCCTTGCACCCTAAACCGAGATCTTTGTGGGGCGTCGGGTGCGTGGATGGAGGCGTCTCCAACTTGCCCTCCTCTGTTCCTTTGCAGATGTCTGAGTAGAGTCAGGAGAACCCTGCGCCGTTGCAGGCGACGTCACATCTACCGAGGACACTGGGGGCGGCTGCTTTTGCTGATCTTAGCATCTTTGGGACCATTTGAGTTGAAGCTCTCCGAACTGAGACGGTAGACCCCTCTCCGGAGTCTCGGTCCGTGGGACTGGTGCAGGAGCGCAGGGTTGCTGCAGAGCCTTTTCTATTATGAATAACCGCAAGAAGACGTCTCGCTGACTGTGGAAAATAATACATATATACATGTAAATTAACAGAAATCGTATCGAATCGAGAAGAAATGGGGTTCGTGGACGGGCGAAGGCACCTTCGGACCGGCAGATTCTCCGGTAAGGAGGCGTCTTGGAAACGTCGTTTGGAGGTTCTCCGCATTACAGAAGCCCCAACTGAATATCAAGCAGCGTAGTTGTAGTTGAATTTGTTTTAAAGTGCATAGCGAACAAAGTTGTTTTTTTTTTTTTTTTTTGCATCGCTTGGAGCGGGACGCGTGTGAACCGCCGTGGTCGTTTTAACACGCCGCGCGATCGTGGACGTGACTCTTGAGTACCGTTTCCGTGGGGAAATGCGCAAAATGACATTTTATATAAGCCTTGCACGATTAAATATATGAAATATAAATAGGAGCTACGCTGAATATTGCATGTCTGATCTGCATATTTCATGCATCAGCGTTTTACTAAGTAATGCACTTCACTTGAAGTCTAATCTAGTTTACCACGTAATTGTGTAAGATGTACTGTACTAATAAGACTTATGTTCTTCCTTCTGTTCAGACTGTTGAGGTCATTTCCGGTGACTCCGCGTGGACCCTCTTCCTCTCCGGTCGCATTTCTCTCACGCGTCACCAAAGTGCCTGGAGGTGTTCCAGCCCGTGCCCAGCATGACCGTGGCCACCGGAGAGCCCATAGACGAAGCCGCCGTCCTCCCCTGCCAGCCCCAGGACACGTACAATCCGGAAGTGGACCATGAGTGCTGCGAGCGGGTGGTCATCAACATCTCCGGCCTGCGCTTCGAGACGCAGCTCAAGACCCTCTCTCAGTTCCCCGAAACGCTCCTCGGCGACCCCAAGAAGCGAATGCGGTACTTCGACCCCCTGAGGAACGAGTACTTCTTCGACCGGAACCGGCCAAGTTTTGATGCGATACTTTATTATTACCAGTCGGGCGGCAGGTTGCGAAGGCCCGTCAATGTGACCTTGGACATTTTCTCGGAGGAGATACGCTTCTACGAGCTCGGGGAAGAGGCCATTGAGATATTCCGGGAGGATGAAGGCTTCATCAAAGAGGAAGAGCGGCCGTTGCCGGAGAACGAATTTCAGAGGCAGGTGTGGCTGCTCTTTGAGTATCCCGAGAGCTCGGGCCCGGCCAGGATTATAGCCATCATCTCTGTCATGGTGATCCTAATTTCCATCGTCAGCTTCTGCCTGGAGACGTTACCGGTCTTTCGCAATGACGAAGAAGAAGAATCCAACCAGGTCAGCGGTAACTCCACTATTAGGTACAGTTCCACCAGCTTCACTGACCCCTTTTTCATTCTGGAGACCCTCTGCATCATTTGGTTCTCCTTTGAGTTCCTAGTGAGATTCTTTGCCTGCCCCAGTAAAGCAGGGTTCTTCGTCAACATTATGAACATCATCGACATCGTGGCCATCATTCCGTACTTCATCACTTTGGGTACAGAACTGGCGGAGAAGCCCGAGGATGGACAGCAGGGTCAACAAGCCATGTCGCTGGCCATACTGAGGGTCATTCGACTGGTGAGAGTATTCCGAATCTTCAAGCTATCACGTCATTCCAAAGGACTCCAGATCCTCGGTCAGACCCTGAAGGCCAGCATGAGAGAACTTGGCCTGCTCATCTTCTTCCTCTTCATTGGAGTCATCCTTTTTTCCAGCGCGGTCTATTTTGCTGAAGCAGATGAACGCGACTCTCAGTTCATCAGCATTCCAGACGCCTTCTGGTGGGCGGTGGTCTCCATGACTACAGTGGGTTATGGTGACATGGTACCTACCACCATCGGAGGGAAAATAGTCGGATCCCTGTGTGCCATTGCTGGAGTGCTGACCATCGCCCTGCCGGTGCCTGTCATCGTTTCCAACTTCAACTACTTCTACCATCGCGAGACAGAGGGAGAAGAGCAGGCGCAGTACCTGAATGCCACCAGTGTTCCCAAGGACTCCACCGAGGACCTGAAGAAGAGTCGCAGCGGTTCCACCATGAGCAAGTCGGACTACATGGAAATCCAGGAGGCGGTGAACAACAGCCACGAGGACTTCCGCGAGGAGAACATGAAGACGGGCAACTGCACCTTGGCCAACACCAACTACGTCAACATCACCAAGATGCTCACGGATGTATAACCACGACGGTGCAGCGACTGGCAGGGAACGTACTAGCCACAGTGCTAATGAAGGCTGAAGCTGGTGGATCCGTGGAGGGAGTAGAGGATCTGCTGAGAGGGGGCTTTGCTACTTCACTCCCTGTTTCTCTGGGCCCACCCTTGCCCCAGGTCAGCCGTTTCCTCTTCACCCTCTCAAGATGGCCTGCACCCGTTTCATTTTCCCTGGTAGCTGCATGGAGTTCGTATCTGTGAATAAGCAGTAGTTGTTTTTGCCCGCAACAAAATAGCCAAATAGTAGCCTCAGACGTAGAGCAAAATGACACAGTTACGCCGAGTAGAGCCCGCCTTCGCCCACCCTCGTCCCACGCCCACTCCCAGAAAAGGCGGGGAGACCAGACTTTCACATCCTCCTGCACCTGCAGGGACAACTGGGCGCGTGCAGCGCCGATAGGATGGGCGGGGCCGACCCAGACAAGGAGAGAATTCACTGCCACCCAAAAAAACAAAAGCACTGAGTTATATCACATTCCACTCTGTCACTCAGATAGATCTGCACATAATATGCTGTCGTTAGCGGTGAACAGTTTATCCGTAGCGTCCTCCAAGCCTTCTCATCTGTATACTTTCACTGCAACGTGTCTTTCTGTATAAAGAAAAAAGTGATGGATGTACGCAGGCCTCGCCTCTTTAGCCTGATACAGGCTCACTGGAGACGAGAGCTTTTCAAAGCAGGACGAATGTCTCAACACGTGATTTATATATATCTTGTGGTCTTCTCTTTCTTTCTTTTCACGGCTCTGGTTAAATGTGCACTCCTGGCCTTTTTTTTATTTTTATCATTCTACATCATTTTTTGAATCCTTACTTTTTTTTTTTTTAACGTGCGCTGCATCATCTGTCGGGGTTTGGTCACACTGTAGAGCCACGCCTAGAGTATTCTTTCTTTTCAGGCTGCCCCGTCGTTACCGTCACATCGTTCCATGTTTTGTGGTGAGCGGGAGTTGTGTGAACGTGTAGCTGTTTGTAAGGCTAGAAGGGCGGGGCTGACATTTAAATACAGCGACATTGCCGCATAATAGCAAGTAGCTAGCTCACTTTACAGGCCACCAAAGACAAATTGTATCACTGCCACTGTAATTTTCTTGCATTATGAAACATTGTTTTCTACATGAGTTTTAGCCTGTAGTTGCATTACTTGGTACGATGCCGAAGATAAATAGGTGAAATCTGTATAAAATGCTTCCATGGAAATAGTATTTTGTAAGATAAGAGTTATTCTATTATTCGAGTTTTGCATGCTCTGTAAACATTATGTGTAGCATGCATTTATTATGAGTAATACCTAATCACTAGTAATAACTAGTATTAACTATATTTCTCAACATATATTTCTCCATGAGATATCCACACTCTGTGCAATATTTAACAGCAAAATGACACTTTTTTATGAAGTCATAAGATTTTTGCTAACTTTTTAAACCTTTATTCTGACTTAATCCAAGGCGCTGGTGCAATATCCATTTTTTTCAGGGTCCACCCACTGGAAAGTTGTTCATTTCTCTGGTTTAAAACTGGAAGCATGCACTGGTCTGGTTGCAGTGGTTTCAAACATATGCACTAATGGTGTGGAATGGGTGCACCACCTCAGGTCAGGTGATTCCATGGCAACCTTTGAGTAACATGAACCGTGAAATATTACAGGCTGTACTTCAAAAAAATGTTGGTTCATAATTAGACATATATTTCAGAAATGTCCATTATTAGATCATATGATTTCAAATATCTTTCTGTTGCACCATTTGACAGCTAAATGGCAAGTGGGTTTTAATGCTGTGTGACAAAGTCTAATATTTCTCCACGTTATCATTCATATTATCATTTATTTCAAAGTCATTATTTCCAATTGTATTTATATTTTGCCTATGCACCGTGTATAGTCTAGTGTATAGGTGTATAGTTTATTTTACTGTACACCAGACATTTTACATGTTTTTATTAAAGTGGAATGTCCCCCCTAGGTCAAGATTAATGCCAGTTTGACCAGCTAAAGTGACAACAACAAAAAGCACAACCACATGGCTATAAAATTCCCCTTTCCGTCACCCAGTCTGCTCTGTCCTCAGCCTAGTGTAGCGTAAGTGTGCGAAAGGACCGTTCGACTGCCAGTCTTGAGAAGTGTGGCTTTTTGTTCCTGGGGCTGTAGAGATTTGCTCTGAGAGACAGTCTGACTTGAACAATGCTGTGGGGTGAAGGAGCGTGGCAGCCTCTGGCGATATGGTGCCATGCCCTGTACAGCCTGGACATGCCGCATTTGTTCAACCCCTCCGTATTCTTACAAGAAATAAAAAGTGCTTCCTTAGCAGTGCCCTCGTCATACATGTGAAGAATGTCCTTTGGGTGCATATTTGGACCAACAGTGTAGACCTATGTAGAATATCAGTCCTCAGGACAAAATGAATCTCAGACCAATGCAAATGCAGTGAATGATGCATAAATCCCATGAACGTATGAGAACCAGACCTCCTTCCGTTTTAGTGTGCATTATTTCTTGTCATTGACCAAAGAAATGTGCGTCTTACTCATTTTTAAATAAATTCTACTTTAGTTTTTTTCGCAAATCTGAGATAAAAAGGCAGCTTGTGAATGCGAGATTAATAATATCGTGAAGACGAAACCCAGGCAGACAAGATTTATCACTTTAACAAACCACTGGGCCCTTTTAAAAAAACTAGAATATATTTTCATGCCACACCACCAGTGTCTCTCTCAACTCACCTTTGCACTCTTGTATTTTGTACTTTGCCTTCTTGTGTGTGTTTGGAGGAGGGAATGGTATGGACATTCTGTCTCATGTGAACCATCGGCTGTCTGTCTCCAGTGTGTGCTGTGCTTTGCCGGTTTTGGATTAGAGAATGAACCCTGGTTAGATTAATGGGTGGAACGATGTGCAAGGAGAGCATTTTAGGCAGAACTCATGGACGGACTTGTTTCATTACCTCTATCGGACGGACGCCTGCACCTCTCGTTGACTATGTAATGTCTCACAGATGCCTCAGTGTGTGAAAAAAGTGGATTATATACCGTTTATTTTCAAATGTACTCCTGGATAGGCAGAAAAAAAACCTCAAGCGGGTCTTTGGATGTGTGCTTTCTTCTGGCCTTGCTAAGCGAACAAACGTTATTATCCCGATATCCATCAGACTGCAGCTGCTTTTTCCAGTGTCTTAAAAGCGCAATATTTAGCTTTAAACAAGCTTGCAATGTAAAGCAGCTACTCATCATATCCTTTAAACCTTAAATTATTGAAAGTATTGTAGTATTACTGATACACTATAGAGTTTTTGTATATTACAAGCATATAAGATGGTGTGACAAAAAAAAACAAGATAATCTGAAATATAGCAGGTTTGCCTTTTGCTGTACATGTATTAATGCAAACAAATGAACAAATTAAGCCTTTATTTTTCTCTGTAATTAATATCCATGATCACTGAATGTCACTGAAATGGTATAATACTCTCACACATTTGATATAAACTAGATAGATAGATAGATAGATAGATAGATAGATAGATAGATAGATAGATAGATAGATAGATAGATAGATAGATAGATAGATAGATAGATAGATAGATAGATAGATAGATAGATAGATAGATAGATGGGTCGTAACTCCTCACCTTTGGAGGACTTCAGCTTTGTTGTTAATGATGCATGCCAGTGGATGAAAGCACAACTTTTAAAAGGCAAACCAGCAAACCTTTTTTTTCAAGGAGACCATATTGATCTGAGGACATCTCTGGAAAACCACTGCTTGTTACACCCTCTTAATTCCCATCAATCTCTCTCTCTCTCTCTCTCTCTCTCTCTTTCTCTCTGGTGGTGATGGACCCTCGCCTCCCCTGCACAACCGGATGGTGGCTTACATCACCAGCCACTCCGTGAATGAATGCTTTTTGTTGCGTTGCTTTGTTTGTGTGGTTGTTCCTGTGTATTTCCCTGTCATCAAGATTCGATCTTGGATTTTTATGTTCATCCAACTTTGGATAAAAATTTGGATAAAAAAGGGAAAAAAGCACAAACAATAAATCATGGAGAAAAAAGACTGGAATCAAACAGCAAATGAAAAGGCACTCAGGCAGGTGTCTGTGAACTAATGTCATGCACTTTAAGAGGACCACGAGAAGAACTGCTTTACCCCTGAAAGACAATCTGCTAGAACTAGACGGACTTCTGATGCATATAATCCTTCTGAAATGTTTATGACTGTAACGGCTCATTTCAACGATGGTGTTCATATTAACAACAATAATAATATCAAAGCTGTTCAACACTAAGCTGATGTGTGTGTGTCTTTTATGACTGTCATGAAGAACGGGCGGTGTGAAAACCCAGGTCCTGCATTAGTGCTACCAACGACTGACAATTCTTACTTTGTGTATAAATAGCAGCCGTCCAACTGAGGCATAAAATCGTGGCTTCTAAACTAAATCAGACACTTTTATAGTTCAAGGGCGATATTTTCAAATCATGGTGCTCGAAAGAAGCACAACGTCTTAAATGCTGTTTGCGCAAGTGACATTTTGACGGGCCTTCCTTTAAATCATTCAGACTGCCAATTACTTAAAAATATAACGATATATATATATATAGTTATTATAGTTATAGTTATAAATTATTATATGTATATGCAGACAGAGATACGAGATACAGACAAACACCGAGCAGCTGTATGTCTGTGTTTTACCTATTTGTGTAAAGTCTTTGGCCTTACAAGCTTGAATAAACCCACCCCTCATACGTGGCACGGTGCTTATTGCGGCCAGGGTCTATAAAAGAGAACAGAACAGTAGTAACAGTCAGCACAGAGAGCAGTTGAGAACCTCTGTTTTTTTTTTTTTTAACTAAGAACATGAAGGAGGTCTGGATGGTACTAATATGAGAGATGAAAAAATGCTCCATGGTAGAAGGTAACACCATGCTCCTCAAATCTATTGTGCTCCGCTCCGCTTAAGTGAATAAAATGCACTTTGTGGTTTACTGAGGAAGCTAAGTGATCTATTTATAGGCGGCACATTACTGAGGTGGGGGGGGGGGGGGGTTCTTCGTCCTGTGGGAGGACAAAGAACTTTCCGTCTAGGCGGTGGCCTTTACGTCCACTTTCATTTCCTCTTCAGATCTTTACGTTGAGCCAAACTTGTCACTTTCCTGACCTTTCCAAGATCCCACATCATGGGCCATGTTTATAGATGATGTGACAAAACGTCACGTTAATAATTTTTTTGCATCTCATTTTGACAGGATCACATTGCGAACTCGCCCTTTCGCCGGGACTCAAATGGGTTGATGGGTATTGATCAGAAGATTGCTTTGTGATGGCTGCAGTGTAAAGTGGTTTGGCTGAAAGCTTTGGCTCACTCTCAGAACAGAGTGCATTGCCCTGTGACTGACATCCTTTCGTTCATTGCCAGTCTACATCATTTGCAGGGATGCTTAAGGGCCAGTGCTAAATTGCAAGGCCTTCAGGTCTGTGTGTCTAGATTTGTCGTCTTCCTGCCGGAGTTGGCCCACGGAAGTAAACTGTCATTGATGTGATTATGATTGCCAAAAGGTGACATGATGGTGTACGCAACGAAATGCGACCTCTGCCTTCATGTAGATCACTTAGCTTCCTCAGTAAACCACAAAGTGCATTTTAATTCACTTAAGCGGAGCGGAGCACAATAGATTTGAGGAGCATTTTTTTCATCTCTCGTATCTGCAGCATCCAGACCTCCTTCATGTTCTTAGTTTTAAAAAAATGAGGTTCTCAACTGATTTTTACTACTGTTCTGCTGTCTTTTAAGGACCCTGGGCGCTGTTTGAAATGTGTCCATCACTTTGCTCAGTGGCACCTTGGCAGCTCAGGATTCGAACCGGCAACCTTCTTATTATAGATCCGCTTCCTTACCCCCTAGGCCACCAGGAGGCAATAATGCAGAACAAGGAGGACTGTTGTCATTTTCACTAATGGAAAAATAATACTGAGAACATAAGGTGAGGGACAGGACAACGAAGACAAGACACCATGAGGACACATTTATATTCCTAACAACAGGCGCACACACAGTCAACACAAATCTCTAGACCGGAACACGGAACCGGAGCAGCCGCTCTGGTCAGGCCATGAAAAAATCTTTTGTAAGATTTGTGTTGTTGTTGAAGTTCATGTATGAGAACATAACCAGCCATTGTCTTCACAGCATCATTTCCAGCATTGTTTTTCAAGCCTCCCCAACACCTTTTCAAGCATGCAAGTAAAACAGCCTGTTACAGTTACAGATATTCATGGGAAAAAAAACACTGTTGTACAGCTGACATGCACAGAGTGAACAATTTAATGCTTTGACTGTCTTTTAAAGGGATTCTGTCATAGATTAGCCTTCATAGCGTTTAACCTTCCATAAAAAAAAGCATTCTATTCTCACATCGACCAGGATACACATCTCTGAAAGAGTTTTAGATCTCGTCTGCATTCGTGTGTACATTTAGTTCATTTCTTTGCTTGATCACGTGCCATGATTCAGTGGGGACTTTTTTGTGGACGAGTCCCAATTACCACACAGAAGACTGGAGCCACACCCTCGCAACCCAGGAATCTCTCAAGAGAGGTGAGCTGATCTGCATCAGTGTTCATCCTTATCTGCTTTGCTGTTTTGAACATTTTAAACCTTTGCTTGAGCATATTTAATGACCTTTTAATACATTTTATTAAATATATAATTGTGTGTGTGTGTGTGTGTGCGTGCATCACTCTGCAGAGTGTATTCTGTACTAATTTGTCTGTTTGTCTGTACAGCTCAAACAAATATGATTTTGATAAATATGCAGCTCAATGTGGTAAACCTTTGCAGAATATTACTGTTTTTTATTAATAAATCTAAAAGATGCATGGAAGGTTGACGCCATTAACAATAATACAGCAGTTACAATTTCATTTCAATCCAACAAGGCCCTTTTTTCATGAATGGTCTTAATAAGCCTTCACACAACTCCAAGACAGAAATTGGAAGATGTAGGAGAAAATCACCACTTGAAGTCAATAACACTTCAAATAATGAGGAAATGACCGCAACAGTCTTTCTCTACAATTGGTCAGAGGTGCGATTTATGTTGCAACACAATAGTGTGATAATTAGTGAGAAATGACCTCAATGCACCTTACAGATGCTGAGGGAAAATAGTCTGGAACGCACAGGGCTTTTTATCTGCCTTCAGAAGGCCATAAATGACCACAGACTCCTGAGTTAAATGGTGATAAATGTTTAATGAAGTGCATTGAAAGCAATTGAGTTATTTCACTTCTCTTTAAAAAAAAAAAATCCCACCCAAAACAAGCATAGCTGATCTACTTTTTACACTTGTCACATGCTATATGCATTGCTTTCCATGTGTTTTAATTTTTGTGTCAATAGGTCACCTTGGAAGCAGGAAGCGGACCAGGAAGCGGACCCGTAATTGGAATGTTGCCGGTTCGAATCTCGATCTGCTAAGGTGCCACTGAGGTGCCACTGAGCAAAGCACCGTCCCCACACGCTGCTCCTCGGGCGCCTGTCATGGCTGCCCACTGCTCACTCAGGGTGATGGTTAAAAGCAGAGGACGCATTTCGTTGTGTCACCGTGTGCTGTGCTGCAGTGTTTCACAATGACAATCACTTCACACTTCACCAGCAGATGGGTGTGGCTGACCTCAGCGCTCTGCTTCTTTCCTTCTGCAGGGAACAAGCAGCAACAAAAAAAGTGGGCGGGGGGGAAGGTGAAGCTGTCAGAAGAGACAGAACAGGTCAGTAAAATATTAATGCGATGAAGATATTTTCAGCCCCCAGTATCCTGTCTGTGTGAATAGCATTCGAGGATGTATTGGGATGGTAGTGGAGTCGTAGCGGGAAAGGAAGTGGACCCGTAAATGGATTTGCCACTGATTTGCCACTGATCAAAGCACCGTCCCCACACACTGCTCCCCGAGCCCACTGCTCACCAAGGGTGATTGTTAAAAGCAGAGGACGCATTTTGTTGTGTCACCGTGTGCTCACTTCACTTTTTTTTTTTAGCAGCCTAGTTGGTAACTCGCCTGCATGTGATCCAAAAGTGAAAGTGTAAGTGAAGTGAGCGTCATTGCGATTGACAAAAAAATGTGTCCTCTGCTTTGAACCATTACCATTGGTGAGCAGTGGGCCCGGGCAGCAGTGTGTGGGGACGGTGCTTTGATCAGTGGCACCTTGGAAGCTTGGGATTCGAACCGGCAACCTTCTGATTACGGGGCTGCTTCCTTAACCCCTAGGCCACCACTGTCCCAAAGACCGCAAAGTCACAGGGTCAAACGCCACTTACTACCATTGTGTCCCCGATCAAGAAACCCCTGTCCCAAAGACCGCAAAGTCACAGGGTCAAACCCCACTTACTACCATTGTGTACCCGATCAAGAAACCCCTGTCCCAAAGACCGCAAAGTCACAGGGTCAAACCCCACTTACTACCATTGTGTCCCCGATCAAGAAACCCCTGTCCAGGAGCACAGCTACTGTAACTACTGATTCTAAGTCACTCTGGGTAAGTCTGGTAAATGTGTGTATTAGACTACACAATCACCTATTGTTTAGCTGCACACTACAAATTACTGTAATTGATTGAGATGTTCTAAGCAAATTACAACCCACACTTAAAAATAGAAATTACATTGGGAAGCTGTTGTATGGTACAGATATTACAGAGAGAAAAAAATCTGATGGTTCTACTTAATCACATTCAAGATTAAAACGTATTATTGACACGAGACATTATTTAACATAAATTCAACAGTGAAAATCCGAATCTACACAATCAAGGGACCTCATTGTCCCACCGTGCTTCACCATGACAATCACTTCACTTTCACTTCAAGGTGGCGGCCGGAAGGGGGCGCCAGACACTCGGATCATCCGCACACACGCTGGACCGAAGTGTCTCTTTTAGTTTACGTTTATTACTTTATTACTCTGTTGCTTGGGCTTACAGTTTAATCCTTTATAAAGAAATAAAACATTTTGGTCACTCTACAAGTTAATTCATATTTCTGCGTTACATTTCGTTTTGTTTTGGGTAGTTACCTATTAGCTTTCATGGCAATGAACAAAACCCCAAAGTGGCGTCTTGTACAAGGAAATCCGTATTGGCGTGTTGATTTGTTGATTTGCTTGCTTGTGTGCATGTATGTACGTGGAGCGAAGGGGATGGCCACATTAGACGGGACGGTGTCGCCGCTCCGGTTATATCACGATAACATCTGTCCCCCTGCTGATGGCCCTGGCAGCTCCTGCCACGCCGCTCACTCCGCGACGGACCCCGACCGCGACTTCCAGCGCTCCGGTCGCGGTAAGTGCCGACGCGCTCGCTTTATTGCTCCGGTTTTTATCCCCATTTCGTCCCCGGTTTGAACGCCAGCTGTTGCGCGCGTACTTCTCGTCTCGAGCCGAAAAGTCGAGTCGAGTGAAACGGGGACGCTGTCAAACTTCACCAAAAGTTCCTCAGCCAGAGTCCCCGCCGGACTCTGGGACATTTACACCCTTATCCAGAGCGACTTACAATCAGTAGTTACAGGGACAGTCCCCCCCCGGAGGAACTTAGGGTTAAGTGTCTTGCTCAGGGACACAATGGTAGTAAGTGGGGTTCGAACCTGGGTCTTCTGGTTCATAGGCGAGTGTGTTACCCACTAGGCTACTAGCACCCCTTACCACTTGATGTGCATTCAACAGTGCAGTGAAAAGCGACGCGTTGACCTTTTAACATTGAACAGGCCTACATTTTGGGGGCCTAATTGAAGAGAAAGTGTTGCTGTGAGGTGACAGTGCCGAAGGGACCCCATGTGACCCCAGATTTCCCTCTCCTTTAACATTGTCTGTGTCATTGCTACAATACAGGGATATGCGATGGGGGGCTAACAGATGGTCAAATTTCCACTCACTTGATCTATTATTAAAAAAAAAAAAAAAGGCTTCCGGAAAAATAATATTTGTGGAAAGGACTCTGGATTAATCTGTGACTGCTGGGGAGGGGCAGGAGGCGGGCAAGTGGGGTTGGCACCGACGTTGTGGGAGCTGTGCCCACGTCAGGGAGGGATCACACCGCATTATGCATGGCTCACGGAAGTGGTGGTTCCAGTGGGTGATGTGGTGTGCGCCCACTAATGCCCGTCCTTGTGGCGGCGTGGCACAGATGGACGCAGGGCGGGGAGTGGGCTATTTTTAGCTGGAAGTTGGAAGGGTTTTCCCCGCTGCAAAGCCTGTTAATGAGTTTCTGACAGGGCAGTGTTTACCTGCTAAAATGCTTTAAAGCACAGCATCACGGCATTAGTTTAAAGCCAATAAACCAATTCCAAATCTCCCTGTGTCCTCTTGGAATTGGTCAGTCCGTCAGCAAATTTTACAGAGCAGTGTATTTGTAAAGAGTTATGAACTCATTTGTGTATTGAGGAGTCCTTTGTTTTTTTTGTTAATATCAGTATTTTTTGTTCGGTTATATATCATATATCCAGTGCAATAGAGACAACTAAGGGGTTGTCCCATTTTCTGGTTCCTCTTACCACACTGTGTTAGTTGTTGCCAAGTGTACCTGTGTATCGTATATGTGGTCATCATACAGAAGAGACAGTTGGGTATGTTTCTGTTGTGTAACTGTGTGCGATTGTATTGTTTGTTGGGCGGTAGCACTCTCAGCACGGTCAGTGAGAAAGTGAATATTATGCTTGTGAAGGTTTGGCCTAAGAGGCAGCATTTAAAATGTCAAACTCAATAGGACCTGTAACACAGCCCTGCTGGACTCCATCTAAAAATTGATTATTTCAATACATTTAGCTGTGATGTTTTTTTTTTTTTGCAGTTCACTTCGTAATATTTAATTATTTTGTGATTAAAATACAGATTGCTTTTTCTAGTTTTGGAAGTGCGATGGACAATATATCTGATCATCATTCATTTAATTTTGTATTGGGCGATTCTCTGGAAAGTGAAACCAAAATGCTAATAATATTTGCCCTTTTACTTGTCTTGACATTTAATATGGGTACTCAGATAATGTGGAACATAATTTAATTTCAATGTATTTAAAAACGGAAGGTTTTGCAGACATGGTTACCTCTCACGATGTAGAATGTTTTACTAATTTCAATAAAATTCAAAGCAAATTATTATAATGACCCAGACATTATATGTATGTTATATTGAATAGTGCACCAGGCTAAATAAAAATATTCATACAATGCACCACATTTTAACTCTTAGTACTGGCTGTCATATGTTGCACAGTTTTGACACCCATTATATACGGAAATATTTAATGCATGTTTTTTGAGTTCACAGATTTTTATTGTGGAAGTTGTTTTTAACAAGTGAGACTAGTTTTCTGTGTCCCGTGCATCACATGGCAAGTTTTCAAACTGCTTGTATGGCTTTTGTCTTAACTTTATATTGAACTACACAGTAGAAAAGCACGACAAGTACTACATACATGTCACACTATAGTACATACATGTGTTATCAAAATATCCCGTGCATCACATAGAGAATCATTCTATATAATAGTTCAGTTCAAAGGTTAAAATGTACATTTAAATACATTTTTTAATTTAAAGAATTTTATGAACCCTTCTGACTTCTTATATGTTTTTTCTTCATACTCAAATGAATATTTTCCATAAGAGACTTCACTCTGGGACCTAGAATGGTATGTTCCATCATCCTAATCAAGAGCCTTGGTAATTGTTGGCTGACTTGATGACCGGTGATTAGACAGCAGGAGGCCCTTCCTGTTTGGTAGCCAGCAGAGTGATTTTAATCACAGCTGTGGTGGCCACAAGCAGCTATGTGCTGCCAGACCCCTATGTGATGGCTTCCAAAAGGAGTGCACTTCCCAGTGAAGACCCTGCGTTAGCCCATGGATCTGGAACCAGAAGATCCAGAACTAGTTTTTTTTGTAATTGTCATTTTATTTTGGCATATTTGGTATTTGTAGTAGTACCAAACTGAATAATGAACGCTTTCTGATTACACAATACCTTAGATATATACTTTAGTTGTTACTATATTAACAAATATGAATATACTTAACATTGGTATGGTAATTATTGGTAATGGTTTACGCATTTCTTCTCAGAATCTGCTTAAGTACATTCAATCTTGTCTTTTGGCAAATGTCCGCCACTTTCACCACTAAGTAGTTTCCCAGTGAACAGCTGATGTCTGTCGGAATATTTTGGACAAAACGTCCCGCAAACAGGAATGTTAACTTTGTAACTTTGCCTCTACAGACTGATATATATCATGCAGGCAGTACGCAGACTGTTGTGATCACAGATTTTTTGAGATCATGCCAATGTGATTATTAATAGTAGTTGTGCTCAACAGGCCTGTTCTGTGCGGCATTTATTTTATGGTTATACAGTACCGCAGGACCGCAGACAGCCTTCTCTAAGACTCAAGACGTAATTGCACAGACTACAGACGGACAGTCTCCTTATATTTCATTCATTTTGAAGGAAAACGCTGTTCATATGAACACGTTTTGCATTTGCGCCCAGTGTATTACTCGAACCTGGCCAGCTTTCTGGCAACCATTATATCTGTACTCTGTCCCCGTGTGCTTTTTCTGGCAAATCCTCAGCGAGTTTTTTTTCCCATACAGTTTGCCCTCTTTTCCAAAGCATCCCAGAATTCCTCTCAAGTGCTTGTCTGCGCGTGTGTGTCATGAGCATAAGGATGGTGAGGGTGCACGCGTGAAGTGACAGGTTTCAGTCAGGGCATCGTGTTATACATCAAATCAATACTCGTTATTCAAGTTATTCAATTGACTAAATGTTATATTTAAAAAAAACATACAGTGTTTCACAGTTCTAATGCTGACTTACAACACTGATGCTGATATTACATAATTGATCATTCTGGAGCAAGACTATGAATGATAATACCATACACAACAGGAAGTGCAAAAATAGGAGATGGCGGCTGCTGGCGGCAGGAGGCGAGGGCAGGGATGTCACTGTTTGTTTGCACACAGGGGCTTTGCTTGTTGCCTTCCACTCTTTGCATGACCCCTGGTTTTAGGGATAAAGTACTGAAGACCACCCGCTCCTCCCATCCCTGTGGAAGACTCTTGAGAAGAATCTGCAATCATTGCCTACCTCTGCTATGGCGGAAGGTCTAAATAAACAGCTTTTCGTTCTGGTTTCAGCTCACTAATCTGTTCATGCTGTGTAATTCGCACAGTCCCTTGCACCACTGTTGTTTTTGTGGTATAACCAGCCGCCGAAAAAGCATTAATTTGAAAACCCAACAGCCATTTACCAGCCCATCCCATTACGCAACCACTCTGTTAATTACATTTCAAAAGCATCTCATATTCCTCATGTTCACCAGACATCTGAAACGGCATTGCAATGGACGTCTATGTCTTGCTTAATATGAATCTTTTACTTTTGTGCATCTTCCTGAGAGACACTTTGGTGGACAATGATGTTGTTTGTCCAGCACTACAGGATAGGGGGGGGGGGGGGGGGGGGGGGGGGGGACTTTTTGGATGCCTGATTGATGTTTTGGACAAGCTCCAGCTCTTCTAATTGAGCTCCGGGCTCCATAGCAGCTAGTGTTCATCTGCGGGAAGTGATCCTCTCGGCTTATAGCATTGAGCCGCCTCTGGGAGATTAATCTGCTTAATAGGGTCATTCCACAAGCGGTCTAAAAACACCTGGCCTGGAGCGGGCCGCGTGGCTGTGTGCACGCACTGCCTTGTGCCTGCCTCCTGAGCCTGAGCCTGCAGAGAGCATCCCAAAGGACTGTGTTGGATGTCCAGGTAATGGAGAAATCAGCGCTGAAAAATAATGCACAATAGGTGTTTCCAGTTGGCTGTAATATAGGAACAAGATCACAAGAGGCTTTAGGACAACATTATGACCTCCTGGCCATCCACAGGATGAAAAAAAATGTGATTCATCAGACACTTTCTTCCATTTCTCTGTGATCCACTTCTGATGCTCACATGTAGGAGCTTTATGTGTGTCAGCATGGACACCCTGACCAGCTTTTCCATCAAAACCAGTAATAACGTTTTCAGCGGCAGTGCTTTAACTGGGTCAGACAATGCACCATACAGACCCCACGAACATCACTGAGTCTTGACATCAGTCTTGAGTCTTGACCTGTGTTCCATTCTTGGACCACTGTAGGTCCTGACCACTGCAGACCAGGAACCTGCCAGAAGAACTGCAGTTTTAGATTTGGCCCGTCTAGTCGTGAAAAATGTGGTCTAGTCAAGGTTGCCTGAATCCTTAGACTTGACATCATCTTGAAGGACAAGATGTTTACTTGCTGCCTAATATATCTCACCCACTGCCAGGTGCCAACATCACAAAATAATTCATCTTCTTCACTTCATGTGTCAGGGACCACTGGGAACCTATGGACCGACAGTAATCCTAAATTATTATTTATTTTATTTTTCCAGAACTTATTCAGAGAGCCATGTGTTGAAAAAAGAGGACTTTTAACTTGACTGGATCTCTAGTCTCTTCTAGTCAATGATAAAGCCCGGTTAAGACAACCTTCATCTGAATGTGACTGGTTTTGTCATTGTGAAACACTGCAGCACAGCACACGGTGACACAACGAAATGTGTCCTCTGCTTTTAACCTTCACCCTTGGTGAGCAGTGGGCAGCCATGACAGGCGCCAGGGGAGCAGCGTGTGGGGACGGTGCTTTGCTCAGTGGCACCTCAGCAGCACCTTGATTGCTCAGGATTTCAATCTGCTACCCTTCATTATGAGTCCACTTCCTTTCCTGATGGACCACCAGTTTTACAGAACTCAATGGAACAGGACCGTTTCTGTAAGTTATTAAGCATGTTCAGTTGCTCAAATGTACATTTGCATGGATTGAATCTGCATTTCATCCAAGCAAATTTCAACCATTTTGCTGTGGTTTGTGCGTGGCCCTTAGTGAAGCAGTTTGGAAAGAGAGTAATGTGATTGAACTGTTACATTATCTGCGTGGGATTGACTTTGTCCTAATTAATTTTTGTTGCTCAACACAGGTCACTGCACTGGCAACATGGCCATAAAACCTTTTTTGAGCAAATACTAAAGTTTAATACTACACTGTTTGACCCAAATTTGGATAAAGGAGTGAAATCTTGTAAACATTTTTTTTTTTATTAAAACGGATCAGACCAGTACTTGATTTTGCACCCAGACGTCTGCTGTGTGCCAAGGTCATGCTGCCCAAGTGTTAAGGGACTCATTTTTGACCTCAGCATCCCCTCATTGGTGTTTAAGTGTCTATTTTTTGCCAGATGCTATACATTCCTGTCCGCAGTCAACTTGTTAAGCATTAAGAATTTATAATGAGTTCGTTAGCTAGTCAGGCGTGGCAATCGGTAAGTAAGAGGTTCCAGTCTGGAAGGTTTTGAGTACAATGTAAGAGATCGGATGGGTAATGGTGTTCTGTGAGCCGAGGTGCTTACCTACTGTATTTCACCAAATATTGTAAAATTAAAAAAAATCATAATCATAATTAATATGTTTCTTCAGGTGTGGAGAGACCAGCTGACTATATTCAGAGCAAGAGAGGAGCAGCTGGACCTTCGTGGGTTCTCGCACCTGCTGTAGCCCAGTCAATACCTGGTAAGATCCAGCATTTCCCTGTGTCAGTGGGACAGTGGGAACATGTGCTTTTGTTTTTCTTTGTGTTGGGGTGTTTATTTGTGTCTGCATGTTGTGTTTGTGTGTGTGTGTGTGTGTGTGAGAGCATAGCCAACAGACCAGATCTGGTTTCCCACAAGCGTAAGGTTACTGAGTGGTAAAGCTTTAATTGATTAAAGCTGGTCTGATCCCAAACTAAGCTCAGCTCAGAGAGAGAGAGTGACAGACCCAGCACTCGGAGGCTAGACCTCAGCCATCTCGGAGCTCCCCCCTCCCCGGTATTCTCCTCAGGGGGACGGGGTAGTCGGGTTGGGCCTGGTACTATGTAGCCTGTTTGAGCTCCAGCATGTGAGTGTAAGTAGAGAACATCTGCCTTTGTGGTTTCTGTGTAGACATCTAGCGTGTTGGTGTGAGTGAGTGTGTGTGTGTGTGTGTGTGTGCCGGGTGGGCGTAGCTGTGAAAGTTTTGTTTGTATCTGGGAGTTGTTGGTACATGTAGGGAACTAAACGTGGGATTCACAGGCAGCCAACAGAACTTATTCTGAACTGAAAAACATTTAATGCTGACCTAATGGCACACACTCAAACGGAGCACCTCCTGGGCTATTGGGTTCCACGGGTATCACTTTTTCTTAGCATTTGGGTCAAAGTCTTTGTTTCAGCTGATAATTACACCGAATGTATGGGATAAAAAAGGTTCACACACCAGCTGAGGTAGTTGAAAGAAAACCAAAAATTCAAATGCATTTTTGTCATTTTGCTGACAGAACACTTGACTGTACGATTGTGCAAAAGTAGAGGGAGCAAAATTATCTATGCGCTGTGACTTTTTCACATGTACAAAGAGCCATGCATGAAATTGTACAAATGTAATAATCTAATAGCAAAGTTGATCAATTCCTATGAGTAAATTAAACATAAAAATGAAATAGCAAAATAGCAACATTTAGTAGACATTTTAGATTCACTGCATTAACTGGCAGTGAGTGTAGCTTGAACTGGAGGAAGGAATGTGCTCTGAGTTGGTATTTGCTCTATATTTGGTACTGGCCAACCCGGAATCGTTTCTCATTATTTCTCCAAAAGTGAATCTGAAGATCGGGCTTTCTGTTCAAGTCCATGCGTCAGTTCAACAGCGCAACAGAATATGCAATGAATATTGAAATAGTAGTCGGAAGAAAATTGTGTCCCTGTCATAAATTCTGGCCTTGGTCCTTGGAATGATGTGTTGAAGTTTTGCAGCAGTTTAAAAGGGGAAGTGTTCAGCTGCTTGTTTTGTCAGAGGTGTTACCATAGATACCAGCATTCTACACCTGCTGACCCTGAGGGTCCCTTCAATGCATTCCAACTTGGTCAGCATACAGGCCAACACACACAGAATACAGACTTTGTATAAGGTTTATTTGGGACCTTTGTGGAATATTATAGAGGTAAGTTAACTGTACGTCCTCGTGACAGTGCTGGTTGTCCCAAACTGGAGAACTGAAGCGGAAGGTTTTTGTACGGGTGAAGCTGGCTGTTGAACTAAGGCTTCACACTGAGGGCACAAATGAGGTCGGCGTATGTGGAGTCCCAGAGGAATGAGGAGGAGCAGAGGAGGTGACCTGTCATTAAAACCCCATAGATGGTGAGCAAACAGGAAGCCAGAATTTTTAGATAATAGCAGCATTTTATTTGCATTGCACTTTAAATGAACAAATTTGAATATACTAATAAGTAAAAACATCATTATGAAAAACTCTCTCATAAAACATCACAAAAATAGTGGCAACCAGCAAGGTTAATTACATTTTTCTGCTAAAAAGGAGTGTCAGAACAAGTCAGAAGAAACCATCTCTCCATTTTCTCACATGACCCTGAATGTTCAGTTCAATTGTGTGAATAAAATCGAATCAACTGACGGATCATTCGCTGGAATCGCCTTACGTTGTGCCGGCTAGTTTTGTATGTTTCAAGTCATTGTAAGAATAGATTGTATCCGTTTGGCCCTTAGACATTTTTGGAAGCAGAGCCAGGCTCACACCTCCAGAAATACAGTCTGCTGTCTCACCCTCCCCAGCTGCTCTCTGCTCATTTCCAGAGAGACACGTATCCAAGGAACAAGTTATTGGGTGCATTAGTGCCTTCAGACGTCATGTTCCAAGGACTAATGACTCTCCCTGCTACGACGTCGTGGTTTTACAAGCTCACGTACACACAAACACAAAAATATTCACTCTAACACACCAACTCTGTCCCTCTTCTACTTTTATAGATCTGTGGGAGACGCTTCTACCACGACCACCACCTCGTCCAGTCTGGGATTCTTCCTTCTATGACACTCTGACCTTGGCCAGCTAAAGGCCAACGAGACTGCTGGCTCCATGGAGGTGGCACTTGTTGACTTTGATGACAATGACTGCATGGGTGAACTGGACGATCCAGACTACCCAAACGAGATGACCTCGCTCACCGTGGACATGCCTGACCACAACCCCGGCAGCAACCACCTACATTCTCCTCAGCTCCACACTCAGCACAAGCTCAGCCAGCACGGGCAGACTCTGACGGTGCCAACATCTCCCACTATGCCACCATGTGGCAGGAGAGGACGCGCCAGCTGTGCCAGTCTCATTTCCAACTGGAAACTGCTGCTGAACAGCGAAGGGACCCAGAGTGAGACTATTTTCAGTAAGCTGGCCAAGGAATGTTGTGAAGACCTGTTTGTGGACAAGCGGGGGTTGGACGATGGAGACCAGAAGGTGATCATTAACATAGCTGGCTTACGATTTGAGACCCAACTCAAGACCTTGGACCAGTTTCCTGACACACTCCTTGGGGACCCATTAAAAAGAATGGACTACTTTGACCCAATGAGAAATGAATACTTTTTTGACCGCAACCGTCCCAGCTTTGATGGCATCTTGTATTATTACCAATCAGGTGGTAAGATTCGTAGGCCTGCAAATGTCCCCATAGATGTTTTTGCAGATGAGATCATTTTCTACGATTTAGGAAATGATGCGCTGGAACAGTTCCGTGAAGATGAGGGCTTCATCAAAGAGGTGGAGGTGCCTTTGCCAACGAATGAGATCTACAGACAGTTCTGGCTCCTCTTTGAATATCCAGAGAGCTCCAATGCTGCACGTGGTGTGGCTTTGGTCTCCATCTTTGTTATTGTCATCTCAATTGTTATCTTCTGTATGGAAACGCTCCCGGAATTCAGGGATGAATCTGAAGTTCTTCCCACAGCGGGATTTCCTTTCAACAAATCCAGCAACATCTTCACCTCCCTTGCATCTCCCAGTGCCACACCCAGAACTTTCACTGCCACGTTTTCAGACCCTTTCTTCATCATTGAGACAGCGTGTATTATTTGGTTCTTCTTTGAGCTTTGCGTTCGCTTCATCGTCTGCCCCAGCAAAAAGGAATTCTTCAACAACATCATGAACATCATTGACATTGTCTCCATCATACCATACTTTGTTACCGTGGTCACTGAGCTGGTGAACACCGCAGACAGCTATTCCTCCCAGAACATGTCCCTGGCCATCCTCCGCATCATCCGTCTGGTAAGAGTGTTCCGCATCTTCAAGCTCTCCCGGCACTCCAAAGGTCTCCAGATCTTGGGGCAGACCCTCAAGGCCAGCATGAGAGAACTGGGACTCCTCATCTTCTTCCTCTTCATCGGCGTCATCCTGTTCTCCAGCGCTATCTACTTTGCAGAGGTGGATGAGCCCAACACGCAGTTTGTTAGCATCCCTGATGGGTTCTGGTGGGCAGTTGTGACAATGACCACCGTTGGGTATGGGGACATGTGCCCCATCACATTGGGAGGGAAGATAGTGGGCACTCTGTGTGCCATCGCTGGTGTTCTGACTATTGCCCTGCCAGTGCCAGTCATAGTCTCTAACTTCAACTACTTCTACCACCGAGAGACCGAGCAGGAGGAGAAGCAGCCTGTCGCCGATGCTGCAGAACAGGCCATGAAGTCCGGCACCGCGACCAAGCAAGGCAGCACCACGTCCCTCAATAAAGCCAATGGCAATTGGCAGGGTGACAAAAATAAAGTCTCGTGACTGAAAACCGAACGTCAATTTTCAAGGCGTCTATATCCATCGTACATTTATTTCATGTATGTTATATGTAAACAGCAGAGAAAATTTGGGAATTAGAGATGGTGTCAGCATTCCAAACGACACCAGTTTTATTACATAACCACCACTTAAATTATCAGAAGCTAAACAATATAAAACATATATCTGAACTCTGTATATCTGAGCCATAATATAATTGCATTCAATTACCTCCCTCTTTGCTTATATACTTTGTAAAATATCATGTTTTTAAATTATTATGTGATTCTTTTCTCAAAATAATTTATAATGAAAGGTTATAAATTGTACTTGTTAATTACATAATTCATAATGAATGTACGATAATGTATCATAACATAAGTTGACATTTTTTGTTTAGATTTGCACTTAAAGTAATTTTTTCTGATCTTTCAAATGAAAATGCAGGGTCACTTCCATTTTGTTATTTTAAAGCTATTCTGTCACCAGAACAATCACAAGTAGTGAACAATTCACATATTGTGGTTTTTTTTTTGTTTTGTTTTGCAATGTTTAGTTTCATTTAATGTATGTATGTTACCATTACTGTCATCGTTTAAGTTTCTTCAGAATGTTCATATACAATGAATAGATTCTATGATTACTTCTATATATACACATCTAAATGCATCTGTACACACTGTTATTTATTCATTCTTTGTTCTTTAAAATGAAGTGCCTTTCATTTTAGATGAATATCCAACATATCTTATATCCAACATCCATATCCAATGGTATCCAATGGTTCTCCCTTTCTGGCCTTAATTATTAAAACATGAATACTACAACAAATATAGCCAAATATAAACCTGCGTGGGACAGTGTATTCTCCTCTCTCTCTATGATGTTGTAATTTTCTTACATTTTTCCTCATGAACTTTATTGTAAAAAGGTAATATAGTAATAATCATGACAGATTACTAACAGAACCTACCAGTGTGATTTACTAAATTGGGCACTGGGAAATGCACAGGATCATGTTATTAACTTTTAAAGCACTTGCTATGAAGGGTTAACCATTTGTTTAGACAAAACCAAGATATTAAGTCATGTGACATTTGCTCGGTTTATATTATGTGTAAGCATGGTGTAGATGCTGCAACATGTAAATACAGTATTAACTCTGTTTTAAAGCACCCTGTGGTCTCTTTTTATCTGAACCGTATAACTGTAATGCAGCCAAATGCATTAAGGCATGGGAACAAGTCATCTGAAGCAGTTACCCAGATCTGCTCTTGGGTTAAGGGGTCCTGAGAACAGTAAAGGGGGTCGTGTCATCAGGAGCTGCGTATGGAGAAAAGGGAGAAAAGATCAGTTGCTGGCTGAGGGCTGTAATGTTAACTAAGACACTGTTTTCATACAGGCGCTAAGTGCAACGTTATGTGCTAAACGTGGGGTTTGTTCGCTGGTGTAAGGTCAAATGGGTTTTACATAACTTAATAATTGAAATCAGATTGGCATGGGTTTGAATAATCCAGAATGAGGACGAAGCTGCTCTTAAAATTATGCATGCACAGTGTATAAGGACTGAATTCATTTGTGCTGTTGGCCAACTCGTAAAAAAAAATTTCACCTAAAGCTGAAATTGAAACAACTGAATTCAGAATACTGAAATAAACAGATAACGTTGTCTCAGCTGTCTGTGGTGGTGGGGTTGTTTGTGCTTGTCGCTTTCAGCGGAGAGCTCTTAATCCTCCGTTCCCTCTCAGAGTCGGGTTTAGGTTGCTTGGAGACGTTTGTGACGTGCCACGGAAAGAAAGAAGAAGCAGTGGTGGCAGCCGCTGCTGGGATGGAGATCCCCTTGCCTGTTGGAAACCCCATTAACTAACCCTGTTATATAAGATGCCATCATTACTATCGGTAACCAGTCTCTGCTTTCGGTGTAATGTGAGTGGCATTCGTAGTGGAAGACCAAGATCTCCAAGTCTTCCGTCGACTCCTTAATCTGATTTTATGCATTTTGGGTGGGCTGGCACATGATCAGGAAAACCGGAGGTTGAGGCTTAACTGGGGCTTATCGAGACTGACAGATATCCATTTACATTTACATTTACAGCATTTATCAGACGCCCTTATCCAGAGTGACTTACAATCAGTAGTTACAGGGACCGTCTCCCTGGAGCAACTTAAGGTTAAGTGTCTTGCTCAGGGACACAATGGTAGTTAGCGGGATTCGAACCTGGGTCTTCTGGTTCACAGGCGAGTGTGCTACCCACTAGGCTACTACCACCTTATCCCACAATCACCGAAAAACTAAAATACCAACTGCAGTCAACAAAAATGTATGCTATGTCAACAATAATTCCATGGTCCACTTCTCTTCTGATACTGGGACAGCAGGGATGTGATTAGGAGCACAACCCTTGCATATGTCTAGAATGACTTTGTGTAATTACAACAAATCATATCCAAGATCATGATTTGTGAATTAGGGTGCAGAAACATGCCAGATCTGATGTGGCATGGTGGATCCTTATCCTTTATTTCAATTAATCTTGACCACAGGGAGACAATTTGTCATTAGGATTGCTAGGAGAGAGGACAAAAAAAAAACATTTGTTGTTGAGTGGCCTCATATGTTCTGCCACTTCATGTCATTCTAGTTCTGTGTAGCGATCTATGTCTGACAGAGGCACAAAACCATCACCCTTGGTGAGCAGTGGGCAGCCGTGACAGGAGCAGTGTGTGGGGACGGTGCTTTGCTCAGCTGCACGTCAGTGGTACCTTGGCGCTCGGCAACCTTCTGATTACAGGGCCGCTTCCTTAACTGCTAGGCTACCACTGCCTCATGGATCAACTTAAAACTATAGTATTTAGTAGGTGGTCAGGAAGGAAGGTTGGATGTGTTCGAGAGTCGTCCCTGATTTGGACTTTCCTGGTTGTGAGGTTTCAGTTGTGTGTGAGTGAACTTGTTAACAAAACTTCTGACATCCAGGGTTCTGAAGACACTGGGAGACAAGGGAGCAGGAAAGCCGTCCATCCTGATGTACCCCTGGAGAGAAGGCTTCTGAAATCCCATTTTCACCTCCCTGCTGGACATGTGGAGAGAAGTTCCCAGGTCCACGTCCCTGCTGGTCATGCAGGAACAAGGCTTCTGAGTTCTTGGGTCTGTCTGTCTCCTTGCATATGTATGTATGTATGTGTGTGTGTGTGTGTGTGTGTGTGTGTGTGTGTGTATATACACACACACAATTTATACATAGTTATTGCCAAATGTCTAACAAAGGAAAGAAAGAAAGAAAAAAATAACGTAAGGAAACATAGAAACAGGAAAAAAAAACAAAAGCATGGAAAACAATAACACATAATTCATATACTGCAAGACAACATCCATTGTCCTCAAGTTAACTCATGACCATAGTCCATCAAAGAGGACAGTCCAGGGCAAAGCCCCTACCATCAAAAGGACAAAGGTTCCAGGGACCCTCATGTGCCACACTGCTAATCCCGAAGGGCCCTTACGCACCCAGGCTCCAAGCCAGTCCCCACCATGCCAGCTGCGGGCCCCGGGGACAAGGGGGTATAAAATATCCCAATGTATTTGTACTTATTTATAATGCCTTGTTTCACTGATGAGCATGCCTTTCTTTCAAGACATTACTGAGGATGCAGTGTAGACATCGCTGGTGAGTGTGTGAGTGACGCTGTCAGTGTGTTACAGCCAAACTCATGTCTGCGGTGGCAACTGTCAATACACAAGCCATGTAAGACACTGCGTTGCATTTCCAGGCTTAGCGCTCTGTAACATGAGCCCACACCCACTGTTCACTGCTTGACTTACTCCTCTTACGTCCCCCCCCACACACACACTAATGTATGTAGTTTAAACTTTTAATAGTCCTGTGGGAAAGAGTAGTAAATTAAATATGGAGCCTGTAGTCTTTCAGGGGATGCTGATGGGACTTGTCCGGTTTTACTCTTTTAACAGCTGATCCCTACAGGATTTTAAAAATGGCAGGCATTCAAAACTTTCCAGACTTCCACGTCAGGAGGAGGCAGAACAAAACCTCTCAATGTGACCTGCAGGTTGGACATCCAACCCTGCCCATATCCACCCGCCCTACCAATCTAACCCTATCCCTAACCCTAAACCTGAACCTGAACGTAATCCTAAGTGCTTCATGAAGGACCAGCGTGACCGACAGGCAGGTGAGGTGAGGGTTGGACATCCAACTGAATCTTTCATTGGTGAAACATGCTTGAATCATGTATGGAGCTGTATTGCATCATGAGGTAATCCCTACCAACCCCCTACCTACCAGATGAATCCAAGCCAAATCCACATTCTGCCTCCCTCCCTTCCTTTCTCTGCCGAAGTGGGTGTCATTGCCCAGCGACTCCAGTCCTTTTGAGGATACCGGGCTGCTGAACATATTTCTCACAGAGAACTGTATGTCACAGACCCAGGCATTTAAATTAGTGCAGCAGAGAAAGATTGTGTTACATTGTGCATGGAGAAGAGGCGAATGAGAACTAATTACCCATCCATTATGTCATTGGTCCTGTTATCTTGTAGGTGAACGTTAATGATTATTCATAAACCAAGTTTAAAATGGGAAGTGAAGTGATTGTCACGGTGCACACAGTGAAATTTGTCCTCTGCATTTAACCCATCCACCAGAGTGAGCAGTGGGCAGCCATGACAGGCACCCGGGGAGCAGTGTGTGGGGACGATGCTTTGCTCAGTGGCACCTCGGCGGATCGGGATTCAAACTGGCAACCTTCTGATTAGGGGCTGCTTCCTTAACCGCTAGGCCACCACTGCCCCACACACTCGCTTAATAAATTAAAAATGGACACGTTGTTACATTGAAAAGATATTACCAAAGTATGGGCATAATAATTTATTGTCTTATTTATTGTCCCAGCCTCACTATAAAACAGCTACACGTCATTAATGCAGTAGTATGGGGGCTGAGACATGGCAGAAGCAGAACACACATTTTTTTTATTTAAGATAGATAGATGGTCTGTGTGTTGCTCAGGTTTAAACTGCTGTTAAATCCTACCTCAATAATGTACTGTCTTTATGTCATCTGAATATTGCGTACAGCATGTCGTCCTGCATTATTGATCAGGATCGATGTGAGAGTGATCAGTTCTCTTTGGCCTCACTCAGGTAGGCCTGCAGATGACAGAGGTAAAGCTTTGGCAGTACCCTGAATCTCAAAAAAGGAAGAAAAAGTTTCTCATCAAGGGCCAAATGGAAATTTCCAGCAAATGATGAATCGATCTCATGCATCTTTAAACACCCGACCAGAATCTCCCACAGCTCGTCAGCCAGCCACATACATGTGTTGAGATTCATCCATTCATTCATTGAAAAAGTGTAGTCAATGAAAAATCTTGGAGCGGATCATTCCAGAAGGTCACTACTGTAGTTCAAACACAGGTTAATCAGGCCTCATATGGCTTCAGCAGATTTCTCCCCAGCATCAGTCATGCACTCACCCCAATTCGTGTGTCAGGGTCATTTAGGATCAGAATTTTCCTTTAAGAAGGAAAAATCCTGACCTGTTGATAAATGGAGGATTAATGCTGCAACATGATCCAGGGATTATAAAAAAATGAGCCACGCAGCTACTGATACTGCATTTTCCCGCCAATACTTGAAAAGTGTAGCTCATGGGGAGCATTCGGCAATATCACGTATCACGTATTTACAAAAAAGATCAAGATAGGACCGCTGTTTGCAAGGCTTGATTATTTTGGGGGGATTTTAGTTTAGCTTGTACAGACCCTGTCTGGACTTTGTTCAGCCTCAGTCCCTCAGGATGCACTTCTCAGCAGGAAAATGGGTCATGCTCAAAATGCCTGTAATTCCTCTGCAGATATGCGGCCCACTGGACTTTTCTGGCTTTTTCATGTATCTGCAGGGATACTGTGAAGATACTGTTGTGCCTTCAATGTTCTGAAAGTGAAAGTGACATGATTGTCATTGTGAAACACTGCAGCACAGTGCACACAACGAAATGTGTCCTCTGTATTTAACCCATGAAAGGTGCCTGGGCAGGGCCAGTCCGTGGCAAAGGCAATATAGGCAAATGCTAAGGGCCGCATCCATCCTGGAGGCGGCAAAAATGGAAGAAGAAAAAAAAAGTGTTTCTTACTAGTTGGTATTAATTTCTCTTAATATGAAAAGAATAGGCCCATGTAAATTTACCTGCTTAGCAAAGCCTTTTAAGTAGTAGAGTAATAATAAGGATACGTAAATGACATATGAGGCCACTGCAGCACCCACCCCCATTCCCCCTCCACTACGGCAAGCCAACTGGGCCAGCAATCGGCAGGTTTACAACAGCATATAGAAAAAAACGACGTTCAATCCTCCACAATGCTGATTTTAAAACACCTCTTAGTGGTCTTTATGCCATCAAGTCTCACCCAGGATGACCTCTGGCTGCGATGACTACTCATCTCCACAATGAAACGGCATTCTGCCATGAACCCCTCCACCCTCCATATTCAAGTTTACCTGGATCTGCGCTCCGGGTTCTAGCATTAAGCTAGTGAAGAGAGACGTGATTTGCGCTCAACTGCTCTTTGTTGTTTTCTAGTTTTCTTGTTAGAGTTGGTGTAACTGGGCAGTTCCAGGTGGTGGGTAGGTGAGGAGTGTCCCCGTGTGTGAGAACCTTTCCTTTCCCGTCTCCAATCCCCTTGTCCCAAAGCTATTTCCTATATGTTTGTCCAGTTTGTACTCCCCTTTGTTCTGTGTCATGACAGTCATGTACACTCGGTGATTTGGCAGTTCTGAATTGTCTGTGGGTGTAAGTGAATGGTGTGTATGGGTGTGTGTGTGCACTGTGTACAATTTGATCACAGTGTATGACAGTCAATAATAATAATAACAATAATAAATAAAATTAATGTTAAGAGTTCAATTTCCTCCTTTGAAAACTAATTAAATATGCCAAAGCTACTGCCAGTCATAATAGTATTCGTTGTGAAATGTGTTCCTTTTGTTTATCCTTTACTCTAAAAGACTTAAATTGTTTTTATTTTATCATTATTTAATGTAAATGTTGTATTATAATGATAATAATGATTATAAAACACGTGCATGCTAGAAAAAAAAATGTCCATCCAGCATTGAATTTCACCACGTTTTTTCCGAAAGACCAGTTCCTGTTTCCTAATATAGTTTCAGGTTCACTGTGCCCTTTGGTATTTGGTTGAAAGGCATGCCCAGAAGTGGCACCAGAACCCCTGCAGCCTCCTGGCACAGACACCGACACCAGCGATTCTCATGCCTTATAGCGATAAGGAGAATGAAGAGGAATGGGAAAAAACTTCATACATCCATTAGATGCCAATCTTTCATTTACACTTAAGCACAAATGGGTGGCCTGGGAGTCACAAACATGCAATTTTTGCACTCTGCCAAATGACAAATACTCAAATGAGCCAAAAACATGACCCAAAACAGAATTTGGTTGCATGTAATGAGATTAATTCTTTTCATGAATTAGACTGCAGTTCCTTGGAAATCTTCACCGGTTGTGGACATTTTAAGCAATTGGTTCCTCCTCCTGTCTGTCTCAGACTGGGACACAAAGAAGAAGGAACAAAGACATTAAGCGATTTAAATCTGTGGCTGTTTTGTGTGGGGTTTTTTTTGTATTTCTGAAGGTCCCAAATTTTTTTTGTAGATTGTCCATTTTGATTACCTGTCTGTACGGTGAATTAATTGTATCTAGGGGGGTTAGTGAGGATATAATTTAAAGAAATAGAGGTTGTTACACATCATACATTGTACATTATGGTCCTCAAAAAGACTGTGTGTGTGTGTGTGTGTGTGTGTGTGTGTCTTGATCTGGGATGTGATTGAGCCACGTTAAGAGGTAGAGTATCGTTGTTGCAGCTCACCCTGACAATAGCGTAAAGGTCACCACCACTGGTGTGAGGTGATCTCAGTCTGCTGGCTATTCCTACCTTACTGACCCATTTGCACAGACAGGCTTACACACACACTTTACAATGCATTATCTCAACCAGATACAATCTGTCTGGGGAAGATTAGATTAGTATAGGGTAAACTGATGCTGCCAGCTGTCAGAATCTGAATTTTGGCCATTTTATTCGTAGGATGTTTCTGCTGAATCAGCGGAAATGAACAGATCAGTCATTTTGCAGTCCCACTTTCACATCACATATTTCCACGACCACAACATGTAGACTGAACTGTATGGACTGATCAACGCATAGAAATGTCACAACCAGTGTATATTTCCACCACATGGGCCAATACAATACAGACAATGCAGCCTCCGTGGCTGAGTATCCTCAACCCATAGTTAATTTATATTAGAAGTTGTTGTAATTATAAAGCTTGTTATCCTATGCATGGGCTAGATAAAAAAAAGTTAGATTTAACCTTAACCTACTTTTTAATAATTAAACCTCAGAGCTTAAGTTAAACTTGTCTGAATAATTCAGCAGGGAAGCCTAGATGTATAGCGTCTTGTTTAACCTAAACCTAAGACAGCAGCAAGTCTAATTTACTCTAGTTTCTTTTTTGAGGGTTACCTTTTTTCCACCTGGCTTGTTGGGTGTGTATTTAATACAATGAAAGTAAACTTGTATGTCTGGAGAGCACTATGCCTGATGCCATTTGAGCACTGTGCCATTTGAATGATGATGCTTCTTGCAAATTCTAGTGAACTGATTTCTATACTGCTGTAGCTGTAAGATGATTGTACAGACTAGAGAGCCAGAAAGGGTGCAGAGCCACCTGCATTCCCAGAGGAGAAGATCATTTTCTCCTCGTCTGACCCAGTTAACCTCACGTCTCCTTGAGTTAAAGTGGTCTGGATCAATGTCTGGGGGGTTGTGAAAGATCTGCAATCATAATCATTAATAAAATGAAATCACATATAATATTTCATTACATAATACAAAACTGAATTTTGCATAAATGCATGGCCTTAATTTGAAAATCTAGTGAAATTAAAATGTTATGTATTTTAAAGCAAATAAATTAAACTGTACTAATATAGACCAAAAAACAGTTCATTTCAAGCTGAGTAAAAAACTGACCACCAGATTTGTGTAGTCGTGACAGTAAGGGCCAATGAATTGAAAATTACAACTTTTACAACTTCAACTTTATTTATTCATCTAATGAGAACCTCCTTTTACTACAGATACTCAACACAAGGTATTTACACTGTCATCAGAGAGTGCATATACACTTTCTCTCCTTTGGCCTGTCATCAATTTGAAATTCAGTACATTGCGCTGCCCATGTACTTCACTACATTGCCCAAATCTGCCACCTTGTGGACAAACAGTTTGACAGACAGACAATGCGAGTGAGCGCACTTACCGGCACTGTATTAGGCACACCTAGCCAGAACCAGGATAGAACCAGGGTTGAAACTGTTTCATTGTGGCATATACTCAACCTCTTGAGAGGTTTTGATCCATCCTGACATGATAGCATCATTCGGTCATTGCAGATTTATCAGCTGCACATCCATTGTTTCACCACATCCCAAAAGTGATCGACTGGATTGAGTGACTGTGACTGTGGAGGCCATTGGAGTACATTCACCTCTGACCTCCGACATCAACAAGGCATTATTGTCCAAACAACTGTCACTCACTGAATATTTTTCATTTTGTACCAAGGGATTGTCATAATCATCCACACAGCACAGCACACGGTGACACAACGAAATGTGTCCTCTGCATTTAACTCTTCACCCTAACTGAGCATGAAAGGCGCCCGCCTGGTCACAGTCTTTGAAAAGGTACCTGATCACGGAGTCCTGGGTAATCTCAGCTGGAGTCAAAGGATCAGGATTACTCAGGACTCTATGACAAGCAGTTACGCAGCACCCATTCTCTGTATGTTGGTTTTTTTTTCTGGCCTTATGCCACACGCCTGCGATTTTATGTCCTTTCTCTTTTTGTGTTCTGTTTGGCCCTCGCGCCAGGTTTGAGTTTTATTTGTGTTTATAAGTGTTAACATTTCCAAGATGTTCTTCTCCTGTACTTCTTTCGTGACACAGGTTTTGAATATGATGCCACAAGCTTGGTACACCTATCCTTGGCAAGTTTCAACCATTCCTCTTCTCAGCAGCTCTCAAGCTTCATCAGGATGGATAGGAAGTGTCGGTGGTCTGGGCTCTGGCCGGGCCACTCAAGGACATTCACAGCGTTGAAAGAAGCTGAACCTGGATGACCTGGATGACCTTCACAGATATTTACTGAGATGTCATTCACAGAGAACATTTTCCAATGAGGCAAGTACTGTCTTTAGTTTTAATGAACCATGTAAAGGTGCTGATGTTTTCACTGAAATGGCTAATCGATGATTAGCTGCTCAGTCCTACCTCTAACACTGCATTTCTACTACTCCCTTAGCTTTAGATGTTTCTGGAACCAGTGTAGCTTCAGATAGCCCAGCTAGGTAAAAACAGCCAAGAAGAGAGCCAGCAAACTCTGCAAAAGAAACACCTTTTTGTTGAAGCTGTGAGGGGAGAAAGACCCCAACTGCTGAATTTATGTATATTAAACACAAATTAACATCATGTCATATAATAATTTAAACGAAATTTCTGCCAAACATAACCAGCACCAAACAGCTTAAAATTAAATGAATGTGTCTAACGAACACATTCAGGACCACTTGCTTAACATAAAGTACATTAAAGGTCCCCTGACATGATTTTTTTGCTTTTATATAGGTTTTATTGGTCCCCTACACCTACTTTGATCCAGTCCCACAATGAGATTTTCCCAGGACGCATAGTTTCAGTTTCTGTAGATTTAAATGGTGATAATAAATCACCAAGTAACTGCAATGCTTTGCACTTTCGGAAGCCCTGACAGTTGATGGAGATAATGTGGGAAAATCTCTGAGTGGATAAAGCATGAGAAACGGGATGTAACCTTTCCCCTTATGACAACAAATTCCAGATCCGACCGTCTCTGAAATAGTGATCGCATGTGGAGTTCTGAATCTTCAGAATCAGTACAGTAATAAGATTTGTTCAAAAGATTTGTTCACTTAATCACCTGATCATTTAGTGCTTATTGGGAGAAGCCTGCAACTCTGACTTCCTGAACCGAGTCTTGTGTGTTTTGTCTGTGTTCTTTTAACAAACCAAAAAAAATATGATGTATTAAGTGTCCTATGGTATGTTATTTAACTATGGAATCAGATTCGTGGCAAAATTTTGAAACACAATTTCAAACAAAATACGACGCTGTAAAATAACAACAACGACGAGACTGCCTACCTGGAGGAGGTTGGACATCTGGTGCAAGAGGAACAGTCTCTACCTGAACGTCAGCAAGACAAAGGAGTTAATACAAAGCAGGCTGTCCGAACTCTCAACGACAACAGTACATAGAACTCCAGCACTTTCACCTTCAATCACTCTGGACTCTTTGCACAAAATCACTTTGCATGAAATCTCTGCTCTTTTTACTCATTTTTTTATCTTATACATTGACTTTGCATCATTATACATCATTTGCACACCTTCACCCTACCTGTTACACACATTTTATGTTAAAGACGTAAAAGTGTAATATTTGATCTCGCTCTTATTTTTTCTGCTTGTGAGACTTTCAGTTATGCTGCTGGTTTTTACAGTTTCACTGCTGGCTTTTCAGTCGCTCCGGCCCATTTTACGTTTACACTGTCTGAGGATTCGTTTGGGTTTTTGGCACAATTCTCTCATGAGGACGGGGCTTTGCCTCATTGGCCGGTAAGTATTTGAGTGACATCTCTGTTTGCTGTGGCAATTTTGGTTTTCTCCGAGGTTCACTTGAACACAACACACCAAGACACGTCACCACACCTCACACCTCTTTTTGAACAAACGTTCGTAAACAACACAACACTACCCTGAATGGCAAAGCAGAATGACCAAAGCACTCTTTACACCTATCGCCATTTCTAGCCACTGCAGGACCATAGACAGGCTGGGGGAACTTGTATTAATTAATTCATATTAAATAATCTCACAAAGCGGCATTTTAATGATAGGGGACCTTTAAGAAGCAGAGTTCACACAGAATCTTATACTAATGTGGGTCCACTGCTCAGTTCAGTGAAGAATGCAGGAAACATGGAGATCTGCAGGACAGAGCTTCAGATCTGCAGAGCTTCAACATACAAGCACACAGTGAGACCAGATCACATTTCACCAGGACCCTCAGAGCAGCATTCAACATTGTTCTTCGTGACCCGTGTATCTCGCCACCTGGACATCAAGCACCAGCCATACTGTTGAGGCTGGTTTAGCTCAACAAATGAATCATCTAGTGCTTGTTTACTATGGGGCAATGGGGGAAGCCATCCTGATTCTGCGACTCACCACTAGAACATTCCCCCTAGATCGCCATTCCATTGGTTCCCAGACCTACTGAACCTTGTCGCCCTGTGACACTTTAGTGACAAGTTTTATCGTGGCCTTCCGCTCACAAGAAGTATCACCAGGGTGCCAAAAGGTCAACAAATGCCCTGAGGTGCCATGACGGGGACGTCTTGTGGGGGGCTGGGTGACAACTGTATTCCTGTTCCAGAAGTTCTGCTTGGACAAGGCAGAAAAATCAAAGAACAATCTGATTGGTCTGTGGCAAATTTTTTGGCAGATAAAAGGCAATTATAAATGGTTACTGGCTCTTCTATTCTTCCTCCATCTGGGGCTTCTCCCCCAGCTTCTGGGTCTTTGCTTTTCCAGATCCAGGATCCCTTTGGAAAGTGGTTCCCTGCTCTCTCTCTCTCTCTTTCCTTCTATCACTTTCTCTCATTTCATTTGTTTTCTGTGTCATTGGTACCATTTTACATACAATATTTCCATGTAACCGCAATAGTAATTTACCTGTGTTAATAGATTAGAAAATTTTAATTACTGAAACGTCTATTGTGCCATGCCACTGTATGTCCAGGTAACATCAGACGAGATCAAATACATTGTTAATAATTCCCATCCAACCTGATGGCCCAGGAGAAATACAGGGAGCGAAAGGCCCAGACAGCTGGAGGTGGGGGAAGATATAGGCGGGGGACCTTCACGCAAGACAAAAGCACAAAATGCCATGGACCTGGGATTTCACACTTCACACACGACACTGTATTTCAGTTGGTTCTTCAGACTGGTTTAGTTGAGAGGAAAATATTATTATAATTTAAATACTATTTTTTAAGTTGTTGGGTATTTTTCCCCACTTTGGCAGATTTGACTGGTTTACACTCTTTACCAGCTGGTGGCGGTAACTCGCCGTTTGATTGTGAGCGAACCTCCATAAAATACCACAGAAGAAGAAGAAGACGCTTCTGCTGCAGGTTTAAAATCCTCAGATGAGAATCGCCTATCATTAAGGTAAAGTAAAGTAAAGTAAAGTAAAGTAAAGTAAAGTAAGGTTCTTGGGAGAAGAAGAAGAAGAAGAATTACTTGAGTAATGACGTTTATCTCATATTTAGGAAGTGAAATGTTGGAAACTCCGCCGCTGCTGACTGTTTTATACAGTTCCCGTAAAATAAAGTGACCAACTTTTTTACTTTGAAGGGAAGCTGGACGTTTTCTCGCGGCGAGAAAGGGTCGCTGTAGATGATAAATATTCGATATCGGAGGCTGTATACGACGCTGTATGTATGTACGCTTTTATATTTTAATTTGCTTCATTTACATTTACAGCATTTGCCAAACACCCTTATTCAGAGACACTTTAATAAGTGTTTATACAACGTTTATATAACGTTTATATTATGTAGCCTTAATGCTGAACAAAGCAGCACAAAAGGACAGTAAAATATTGCACTTAAGTGCTGTCCTAATATCAGCAGTGGTGGAAATAGAATAGTCATATTTTTATAGTCATATCATCATGTTGCATTTGAATGAATAGTATTTTCAGGAACAGTATTTTCAGGAAAATCTCTTTTCATTGTGAACTAAATAATATTTTCTGATATTGATGACAGTTATGGGATTCTTATGGGTTGGACGATGCTTTAAATGCCATGTACTTCAAATGTGTCTGACATAGGGCTGCATGATTATGGCCAAAATGGTAATCAGGGTCGTTTTTATCAATATTGTAATCATGATTTAATCACTTATTTTAGGTAAAACACATTTTTATTACATTTTCTTTTTTAAACAAACAGTAAGTGAACAAGGCTTTTAGATTTGTGCGAATAAAAACCAGCCTATAAACATTTTCTGGCTTAAGAGATGACCAAAGGCAGGTCACTATGAAGTAATATATTTATTAAATGTATAATATGAAAGATGAACATCTAATTATCTGCTTATTTGGACAAAATTAGCTATAAACAGCACAGGTTCATACACAGAGTCATTTGGTATAAATTTGTCAAGAACTATAGACAATGACCTGACTATATACAATATATTCAGGTGTCAGAACAGAACCTGTCACTTTCCTATGAGGTGAATGGTGGGTAGACAGATTATCTGGTCTGTAACATCAATAAAGTTATTTGTTAACTCAAATCTTACTTATGAAATGTTATGCGTTGATACTTTGTTATTACAGACGTATGCAGCGCAACAGTCCGGCATTTTCACTTGTACCATCAGAGAAGCGTGATTGAATGAGCTTGGAATCCCAGTCCAAATAGGACTGCAGTATTGATGCATGCTGACAGGCTGCATGCGACATCTAGTGTGTGTGTGTGTGTGTGTGTGTGTGTGTGTGTGTGTGTGTATTTCTATTAGGGTTGGTTAATTTGAGTAATTGTGCAGCCCTAGTCTAAAACTAGCATTGACCTCTTCCACTGCTCCTTCCCTCTCAGTCCTTTGCCTTCTTTTTCAATGGAGGTTGAGTTACACTATAATTTAGTTAAGAAAATAGAAAACTGCAGAATTTAGCAGATTGCTGTTTTGTTAAAAAAAATTGATTAGAAATAGACTTTAAACTTTGTATTTCAGAGGACTCAGCATGGCAGAAGACAGCAAACCTCAGCTGCTGTTCCTGGGACAGAAGTCTACGGAGCGTCTGCTGGAGGTGTACGTGAAGCGGAGTCTGAGTCTGAACGACACGGCCGGCCGCAGACCACGCAGACGCAAACACAAATGGGTCATCCTACACGAAAATGGCACTCGCCTCCAAAAGGCCTCCAGTGACAGCTCAGCCTACCGCTTGGCTCGGGAAACAGAAAATCTGATCCTCCCGGTGAGAAGGAAGAAGCCTTCACTCCTGCTGAGGTTCTTTGGCCTTTTCTTCAAACGGAGAAATGAAGCACAGAGCCATACTGGTTCACACACGCCAGTCAACGGCAGTGCCAGAAACCAAACCGCCCTCAAAAAGCACTCTTTCCATAAATGCGACCTGGAGAAATCCAATTCTGTCAGGAGTACAGTCACTGTTGCTGATGTGGTGCGTGTGTCAGATGGTAAATGCTAGTTATTATCATGTCCCACTCAGTATTATCAGTATTAAGTTCAAACGATTCTTAAAAATCCCCTATTATGAAAATTTCACTTAGTGAGATTATTTAACATTAATACGAGTTCCCCTAATCTGTCTATGGTCCTGCAGTGGCTAGAAATGGCGATAGGTGTAAAGAGTGCTTTGGCCATTCTGCTTTGCTGTTCAGAGAGCAGCAGATCTGGAATTTGTCCCCTTATGATGTCATAAGGGGAAAGGTTACCTCTCATTTCTCATGCTTTTTGTGCCCAGAGAATTTCCTACCCCTCCCTATAACATTATCTCCACTGACCGTCATGGCTTGAAAACTCTGAAGAACCAGTGTTTTTTACTTTTTTTCTTGTGTGTTGAGGACATAATTTCCGCAAATGCCCACTTACTTCTGTAGGCCGCTCTTCTTCTTATTCCTGCCCCTCTACTCCTCATTGGCATTTAAAGCTACAGACACCAAAACATTGTGTGTCTGGCTAAACGTGGCTGTAGTTTTTTGTGAAAATTTTACATTCATTTAGCTGCTTATTTGGAAAAAATAACCATAGACAGGGCAGGTCCATAAACAGGCATTTTGTATAAATTTGTCAAGAACTAAAGACAATGAACTGCAATATATTCAGGTGTCAGAACAGAACCTGTGGTGAAAAGACAGATGCTCTGGTCTGTAACATGAATAACGTTATTTGCCGATACAAAAAATTTTGTTACATACAGGATGATAAAATAAAATCTTCCTTTTGAAATGTGATTCATTGACTGCATTGATTTTATTTTATCTTGACAAATTTATACAAAATGCCTGTTTATGGACCTGCCCTGTCTATGGTTATTTTTTCCAAATAAGCAGCTACATGAATGTAAATTTTTTAAATTAAATCTGAAAAAAATCTGCTGTGATGCAGAACTACAGCCACGTTTAGCCAGACACACAATGTTTTGGTGTCTGTAGCTTTAAATGCCAATGAGGAGTAGAGGGGTAGGAATAAGGAGAAGAGCGGCCTACAGAAGTAAGTGGGCATTTGCGGAAATGATGTTCACCCATTATAACAGACGTATGTGGTGCAAAAGTCCAAGATTGTCACAGAAGCGTGATTGAATGAGCTTGGAACCCTGTCCACATATGATGGTGGTATTGTCTTCTCTTAATTTAATTGCGGCAGCCAAAATCATGATCGTGATTAAAATTAGATACAGTTTAAAGGGACCAGTAAGACCCATATATAACAACAAAAAAGTCCATAATAGGGGACCTTTAAGAACAACTGCAAATTATTACAGATGACATTTTAAAATGCTAATTGTTGTATTGCTTGTCATTAGAACTTGTTGATGTGGAGCCGTCGAAGGACTACTATGAGAAAGTGTCAGAGGAGCTGGAACGCATAGTCAAGGAGAGGAAAGAAGGCCCGGTTGAAGTCAGGCGTCGCTCTGCTGCAGTAGCAGCAGGAGTCCAGGGACCTCCCACTGGTAAACCTGCGAGACATGACATCACATCCCATATCTAATCACTTTGATCAATCAGGATATAGGGTTTTATATATCAGGGTGTTATAAACATGTTATTAAACTCTATACTTTATGTTAAATGGCCTTGCGTTTCACCACCTGTCATTTTACTCGTAGAGATGAGTTGGTTTATGAAAATGAATCATGATATGACTCCTTGATAAGAATCATCATGAAAGCCATTTTCAGGTCATGCTGGCAGAATTCTGTCATTAAACTCTTCTTAAAGCCATGCAAACACTTTCAAAATAATAGCTGGTGTCTCTGGTGTTTTTTTAAAAGTGCTAGATAAAGTGCTTTTATTATGGCCTGTGTTCATTTGAAGTCCAAGCAGTGGAATGGTGCTTTAGTCATTGAAGTGATGTTTCCCTTTTTTACAGTAGCTTCAACCCCAAATGATGACATTGAGCGGATGATCAGTCTGCTAAAGAGCCATGGAGATAACATTAATATGAAGGTTTGTAGTGACAGATGTATCGGCCAGCAGCAATGCAGGAATTTTAACCACCATGTCGTGCCCTGTGTTGCATCTGCAGATTAAGAGGAACAGCAGCGTGAGTTCTTTTTTCCAGAAACTCACATACAGCACCTTCCAGCAGCTTGCCGACCGCTACGTGTCTGAGTTTCCCACGGTTCTGCCTGAGACTGCGCCCACGCCCCCCGAGCTGGTCAAACTCGCGTTCACTTTGGATTTTACCGCCAAAGTGGCTGGGCTGTCCAACCAGGCGGTCAGTCGGATAATGGGCTTTGGAAACCAGTACATCCAGGACCGATTCACCCAGATGACCAGCATCCACAAGCAGGTAAAGAAACCGGCCACCTGCGTGGGAGAAACTGTTGGCAGAAGACAGAGCATCGGGTGTAGGTAGCTGAATTCTGAGGGAACATCCAAGTCTCGGATAATGCCGAGACGTCCAGGGAGGAGTGGAGAGTGGTGAGGGCAGAGATGAAGACTGGCAGTTCCAGAGCCCTCCTACCACTCTTGTCTGAGAAGTAGATGGCAAAATGGGGTAGATGAGGCCTATAAGAGATAGTTACTGAGAGAGGTTTCAGGCACATGATGGCTGTTTGGTAAAGGTGAAACTGGAAGATTAAGAGAAACGTACAAGGTATTAGTTTTTGTTAAGTGAGCAAACTTGTATTCATATTTTATAATCAGTATGCCAGGGTTTTATGACCCTAGGAATATTATTCAGCTACGTGTCAACACGTATCCAGTAACTTGTTAAAGTATATATTGAGATATCCTCATTTCGACAGACATAATCTGTAGTTAGCATGATTCATGGTTTTGTTAAAATGACTTTTAAATACCGCATTGTGAAGTTATTATCTGGCTTATTTCCAATGGTTATAACCTTATTATTAATAAATATTTTTGTTTCATATATTTACGCAGGAGTCTCGTGAGTTGGAGGCCCAGAGTGTTGTTGACCCAGACTAACCAAAGTGAAATGCTGTTCCCGTGGACAATGTTGTGCAATATTAACCCCACCTGGGAGGTCTTACCTAATATTTAGGTGGACTTTTTAGTATTAAGGGTTTGTAAACCTACTGTGAGAGAATTCAACTTTTTAATAATTATTTTTCTAAGGAAGAAAAATGTTTTTCAACCTTGTGTGACATTCAGAGATTCAGCTTGACTTTTATTGAGATCATTGTGTTTACATATAAATATATTAAGGATGTTCATTATAAAATGGAGACAGAAGTACAGAAACACAGTAAACTGTTTTTATACATTTATTATGCATATCAATAATTATTGAGAAGGCAGCTAATAAAAGCAGTTCCACAGCCATGAAAACACCTCAAGTGCCATGACCATACAAAAAAAAAAACATCAAATGACCTGGACTGACCAGGTCCTTAAACACTGAGAGCGTGGTACTTGTAGATATAATACAGAGCACTGCGTGATCCCTGCATCACAAGACCGGTGACACAATTTCTGTGTAATATTGATTACCACGCCCAGGCTGATCTGACCCATGAACACTGCATCTTGGGGCAGTGGTGGCATAGCGGTTAAGGAAGCCGCCCCGTAATCAGAAAGTTGCCGCTTCGAATACCGGTACACGGTGCACACAGTGAAATGAGTCCTTTGCATTACCCCATCACCCTTAGTGAGCAGTGGGCAGCCATGACAGGGACCCGGGGAGCAGTGTGTGGGGACGGTGCTTTGCTCAGTGGCACCTTGGCAGATCGGGATTCGAACTGGCAACCTTCGGGATTACGGGACTTTCTTATCCGCTAGGCCACCACTGGCCCTAAATAAGTCATAAGAGCAGAATTACACACATTTTCCTTGTTAATCGTCTGTATGTGTGATTTGTAAACTGGTTAAAATGAATTTGACCGAATGTTAATGTGTAATGGATGTGTACACTGTATATATTGCTGACCTGTACAGGCTAGTCTGTAATAAGTCACGTTCTCCCTTTGGAAAGCAAAGCGCCTGCAAAGCTCTCAGGACCAGAATCTCTTTTTCTGATGCTTGTGCATACCAGCGCTGATGATGAAATAAAATGTTAAATATTACATGTTGGAAAAAAACTTTTGATGCTCATTATCTGACTCGACATGACTTTTACTTAAAAACCTCCGAAACCCAGAAGAAAATGTCACTGAGTCAGGTGGCCACTCGCCTTCCTGTCCTGGTTTTTGCAGTTTTCACGCTCCAGGTCCAAGGTGAAGAATATGGTGTAGAACTGAGGTTCGGCCTGGCTGAAAGGAACGCTCCTTTTGTTGACCCTGGGTGAAGTGGACAGTCAAACTTTATTAATGAATACAAACCTCTACGCTAGAGAGTTTTGACGTTCTAGTTGTCTGTGACTCTGGAAGGTGGACCTAGCCAGGTTGAAATTGCACAATCAGTCATATTTATTGTACCTTTTCAAGAGGTTTTTCTTCAGAGATGATACTGACGTGTTCACAACAAAAAACATCATGCACTTAGTGTCCTGCCAGATCCAGAAGGCTATGACCAGGAAGTAAGAGAGCCAGTTCAGAAATCTGTAAGACATGAGTCGGGAGCATTCATCAAACCACAATTCACCCAAACATTCAATAATGGACATGCGTGGTGTTACCTGTGGAGGACTGTAACTGCAATATAAACAGGAAGTAGGATGGCAAGTAGCATGGATGAGAGAAATTTGGTTGGAAGATAAACACTGAGGAAGTTCATCAGCCCCATGTAAGCAACCACGTAGAACAGCAGATCTGTGAAGGAAAATGAAGCGATTCAGGGAAGGGAAGCGAGGAGCCAACGGTGCATCCTCAGATCATCATTCTTATTCACCATCTTGGATCTTGCTGGGAAGGTTGTGTTGGAGGGCTTGTTCAAAAGTATTTAGACTCCAGGACAGATCTTCAGGACCCTGGTTGCTTTCCAGAGGGTTGTGTTCTGCGCAGTCCTGCTCAACTTCATCATTCTCTGCTACCAAGGGGCCCTTCTGTTCTTCATTCTGGGGAACCAGCTGTGCCACCCAGGTAGGGTGGTGAGGTGTAACATCTGTAGAGATGAAGGTCTTGATTTATTCTCATTTTTAATTGTAGAATTCTTTTTACAGGTTAGATGAAAGTACCCACCGTTACTTTGCAGGTAGAACATGGTGTCCTGATATCCGTTATAATATGCCTCTTCAATTGCCTGAAAGCAATACATGTGCTTAATATACATCTAAACAGCATGTAAGCATGTAAGGGATGTAGAAAAACGTTTATTCTGTATTAACACATCTATTATGATGGCGTTATAGCCCATGAACGAACAGATGCTGTCGACCTCACCATCCAGTTACGAGGAAGAAGGGCATTGGCCAAGCGAAAGCTGTTTATCGCTGTGAACTGGATGTTGTAGTCATTCATGACCAGTTCGTAAAAATCCTTTGTGCCGTCACAAGGACAGATGTCAGTGTCTCCAGCAAATGGTGACACCGTAATTGTGCAGCCAGAGTCCTGAACGGGCCGGATATTTGTGAAGCCTCCATCAACATAATGCTGTGCGGAGACAGAATGCCTGTTCACTGCGAGCAAAATAAATGCTTCTTACATGTCCAGCAACAGTTTGTTCTACATTCGGGATGTCGCATGAACTGAAATGTATGGACCGTATATTTACGCACCACTCCTTTGTAACTTGGTGGGATCAGGCCAGAGTACCCAGGTACAAAACAGCTACACATGAGTGCCTATCAGGAAAGAAAGAATGCTGTAAGAGTGTCATCATATTATTCTACCCATGTGCTAGATAGCAATATGTCAGACAGACATCTCTATTGGTCAATATTGGCCATACAATGTTATGAACTTTTTGGCAAATATGATGACATTCACGGCTCTGCTGGTGAAAACGAATGAAATCGGTTCAGTAGTACTGGACTCAAGGTTGCCTACAAAGCAGGTGGCTGGTGCTGATCTGTTAGTGCTGCAAAGATAACTTCGAGTCAGACATGAATTCTTGGGATACCTTGACGAGCTCCTCGTTGGACTGAAATTCCGATACTAAAACATTCTTTCCATCAGATACACGTGTCATTGAGATGCAGAGTCGGCCGCTGGCAAGCTGGTGCGCATTTTTGGCCAGTCTGCGCCTCAGCACACCCTCCATCTGACCAAATAGGTCAGTGGCAGGATTGAGAGCCCCGAGCGCATGCTCCTCAACCATCTTAACCACCTTCACCACATCTTCTCTCACTGGTTCTGTTAAGAAAAGGACATGCAAGGAGTGGGCCTGGTTATTTTCTGTTTCATAAAGCATTATGTCAGTTTAAACATGGTATACTATTATGTTCTTATTTATTTTAATTATTTGATAAATATAAAAAAAATTCCACAAAAGCAAAGCAACCACCCTAACTTATTTTAACATAAAAAAAATATAAAAAAAAAAATATATATATATATATATTTTTATATCTATATAAAAAATATAAATATAAAAACTTAAAAATGTCCAGCATTTTTTGAGACAGAAGAAGAAGAGTCACACATCAAAAGGCACTGAAAGGTTTCATCACCGTACCCAAATCTGTGCCGCACACCACCGCTGCAGCTGCCAGTGCGCCCGCTGACGCGCCGTACACCCTGTGGGCGCCTCTCAGCAGCCACGGCGCCTTTTCTAGAAGACACTGACCCACGCCGAGCTGATAGGTCATCAGAAATCCAGAGCCGGAAAAAGAGATGGAATAATGCTCCGTGCCGGGCTGCGTGGCAGCATTAAATACCAGAGCCATTACTGAGCATGCAGCATGCAACTCTCGCTCAAATGCGGAGGGCTGTGCTGGAATCTGCCGCCTTTCCTGCATTTATGTGATGTGTGTCTAAGCAAAAGGGCGTGGTCAACCGAGACAGCAGTGACCGCGCACTGCAGACTTTGGCATGGCATTTGGATGGTGGATTCTGTTGAGATGTGGAGGCCCTCTGCCCTCTAGCATGGGAAAAATTATCTTTTATATGAAAATATAAATGCCTTACAATGTGCCCTATAGTGGGGTTCTCTGTGGGTACCTGTCTAATGGTTTTTCTACCTTGGTCCCAAAGGAGGTCAATAAGAGTAAACTAAATACACAAATTCTTTAAATTTTAGTATAATGCACACTAAAAGACTTTCAAATCACATGAAGCAATATTTTCTTCTTATTAAACATATTTAAACTGAGAAATTGTACAATTTTATGCACAAAATGAGCTCATGCGACATTTGATGGGGGTCAAGTTGGGACAGGGGCATGGTGTAGCATTCCATCTTCTGTTCAAAACAGGTTACGAGTTTCTGGAGTTTTGGTGATGGAATTTGGTCCTGTTCTTGAGAATGTTTTTCGGGCGCTGCTGGAGAGTTTGTGGTCGTGTTTGATGGAACTGATGGAACTTTGAGAGCATAGAAGATGAAACGTGGCTGGATCTTCCAGTAAGATAATGATCCCAAACACACAGCCCGGGAAACGAAGGAGTGGCTACATGAAAAGCATTACAAGGTTCTGGAGCGGCCTAGCCAGTCTCCAGACCTCAATCCAACAGAGTATCTGTGCCCAGCGACAGTCCCAGAACATCACAGGTCTTGAGAAGATCTGCATGGAAGAAGGGGCCAAAATACCAGCTACAGTTTGCGCAAACCTGGTGAAGACCTACAGAAAATATTTGAACTCTGTCTTTGCCAACCAAGGTCACATTACAAAGTATTGAGGTTAACTTTTGCTATTAAACAAAAAAAATATTTTATGCACCATTATACAAATATTTTTTTTTGTCTCTCACAGTTGAAGTGTACCTATAATGAAAATGACAGACCTCTCTCATCTTTTGAAGTGGGACAGCTTGCACACTGTATGTTGTTCCCCCCATTGTATGACCTTTTTATACTTTTCAGCATTCATATGTCCTTCCATAACATGCAAACTGCCTCTACTGTATGCAATCAAATTTAAGCAACATTCCCAATTGTAGGAGGCACTGGCCCAGATATTGAAATGATTGTCACTGTTGATAATGCATCAGTGCAGTATTCTGCTGTGCAAAACAAGCCACTGACTGTGTACAAGCACGTAACCCGCTAAATTCATGTCATCCAAGAAGCAAACATAACACTTTAGAATGAAATAAATTGATGTGTCTGCAAAGTTATGACTAAGACTGAATTTCCCTCTAAATTCAGAACAGAACTTTTCTGATTTATTTTATTTAATAATCCAATGCCTGAAAAAGTAATAGAGAAATAAAACAGGAATTGCCATGTAGCAGGAGAAGGATCTTTTGGTTACACAAAAAGTCATGCTCTATCCCAGACATGAATGTTTAGCCGTGAAAACCACATTTTAGTGTTGGAGACATGCAATGGAAATACATAAAGAGTCATTTATTAGCATAATGAATAGTGTGTTCACTCTCCTAACTCATGCATACAGTCAGTGACCATGAAGAACTGAACCTAATAAATAGCTTTTCTTTAAAAAATGCTTCATGTTCAATGTGTCCTTCATAAGTTTTATATAATAAATATTTCTAAGAACAGTTCACAGTCTTCCAATTACCTCTTCGATGATAAATGATTGATGATTGTGCAACACGTAGCTTTAATAATTTTTTATTCATTTTGATGAAATCATTTCAAACGATCAACATAGGGTCAAAATATCCTTTTTATTCTGGCCAACTGTATTGTAAGTTATTTCTCATGTCAAATTAAATGACAATTTAGAAACTTCAGCACCACTTTTCATGTAATAAAATGGTTGTAGTAGCCTAGGCTCTGTAGGCTCTGAACCACAAGACCCCAAAGTCACAGGTTCCTCACATACTACCATTGTGTCCCTGAGCAAGACACTTAACCCTGAGTGTCTCCAGGGGGACTGTCCCTGTCACTACTGATTGTAAATCGCTCAGGATATGGGTGTCTGATAAATACTGTAAATGTTGTAGCTATCGTTCAAAGAAATCACAAAAAAAAAAACTCCAGCAGGCCACATGTGTGCATGTGTCTGCTCAAACACACAGAATCAGACTCCACGAGGGCCCGACATCCACAGGTGGGGGTTCTGCTTACAGCCCAACACCGTGCAGCACGTTTGGCATTTGCCAGAGAACAATTCGGATCTGGCAGATTTGCTACTGGCACCCTGTGCTCTTCACAGATGAAAGCAGGTTCACACTGAGCACATGTGATAGATGTGAGAAGCTGTGGAAAATGTCTTGCTTCTTGCACCAGTTTGGCAGTAATGCTGTGGGGTGGCATTTCTTTGGGGGTCGCACAGCCCTCCATGTGCTCGCCAGAGGTAGCCTGACTGCCAAGATTTACCAAGATGAGATCCTCAGACCCCTTGTGAGACCATGTGCTGATGCAGTTGGCCCTTGCAGTTCCTGCAAGACGAAGGTATTGATGTTATGGACCCGCCCGTTCCCCATATTGGACATCTCTGTCCAGCAGTGGGCGGATGCCTTAGTCCAGGTCTGGGAGGAGATCCCTCAGGAGACCATCGGCCACCTCATCAGGAGCATGTCCAGGCGTTGTAGGGATGTCATACAGGCACGTGGAGGACACACACACTACTGAGCATTAACATCAAAGTTGGATCAACCCACAGTGTGTTTTTCCACTTTCATTTTGAGTGTGACTCCAAATCCAAACCTGCATGGGTTGATTAATTTGATTTTCATCAATAATTTTTTGTGTGATTTTGTTGTCAGTACATTCAGCTACGAAACGAACAAAGTGTATAATAAGAATATTTTATTAATTCAAATCTAGGATACCTTATTTTTGTGAGTGGCTGGGCCACCCACTAGAGATGAGGGCTCACATGCTTGGTTTCATCATTCATAATTGCAAAGGGGTTGGGGGGTCATGCCCCCCACATAAATCTGATCCAGCCAAAATATCTCCTCCCATGAAATCACATAATTCTGATTAATGCGTACATTTTATTGCTTTAATAACTTATTAATTTATTGATTATTGATCACTTGATTTAATAACCTTGATATTTTCTTACTCGTTTTATTTGCCAGAATAATAGAAAGTTTTATCATCTGGTGATCTTGAACCGTGGCCGTTTTGTACATTTGAGCCATACACGGCATCACACACACACAGACAAAATTTGTGCCTTCTGCGCATTCAATCCGCTATTTTACATTCCCACCATGTGGGAATTTTTTGCTCTCACTTTTTTTGAGGTTTCTTTGGTTCTGCAATTTTTGCTCTCTTAGCAAACGCATGTTTTGTGAAAATTTTACTTTGATTAGGGCGTCACCTTGTGTTAAAACTACAAATTACATGACAGTTGAAAAAATTCATGTGTGGGCCACATTTCACTATATTTTAGTAGCAGGGCACCATTTGGACACCCCATGGTATAAAAGTTATTGGCTACAGCAGGGGGACTTTCTGCTCATACAGCAGAATTGTTGCAGAACCTCTTGATCTTATGACATTAAGGCAGGGATTTATTCTCGAAGGTTATAGGTTGCTCCGTTCAGCTAACTACCAAGTTTCTAAGTGATAATATTGGTAGTCAGGTCACGTAGGTCACGTAGGTCACGCAGATTTTACTTTCATAATTATTTTCCTTCTAGTGTCAGAAAGCCGTCTGCATGCTAGCTCCTTCACCGTCACAGGGGCAGGAGTTTACATGTACATGGCGCTGAACGAATAAAATCCCGTTGGTCAGGTTATGATGGAAGCTTCGGTTTTGAAAGAAGGAAACCACGACATAAAAAAGTGATAATGCACATGGTTAAGTTTCATTTTCTGTTCCAACATTCACAGTTTATTTCTGTAACAGTGTAATCAGGATGAAGAACCATTTTTATTGTATATTTCCCTTGCGCATTCCCTGCATTGCTCCTTAAAAAGACCCTAAATTAAAAAAAAAAACTCTTTGCAGATGGAAAGTGACTTTTTCTGAGACTACTGTCCCTACATGAGATTTCTGGTGTAAGACAGAAAGTGAAAGACAATCAAAGGTTATAAATAAAACTGCCAAACTGAATCGTTTGGCCAATATATGCCATATTAAATTCCTTTATGTTACAACAAAGCAGACGGTGACAGTATGTTCATATTCAGGTACCTTCATGTTACACATACTGTTCTCTGTTCAACAGTCATTATTATTTTAGTTTTTTTTGTAAGAATCATTGTCCATACCCTTCTCCCTTATAAAGCATATAAACTGCAATTTTAATGCAGAAATAGAAATAGATTGACAATTAAAAAAAATAAAGCTGGACTGTACAGTGCAAGTGTGCTATCAGGAGATGATATAAAGTAAGGTGCTTTAAGTTCACATATTTCCCACAATTCCTCTCTCCTGATGCTGACTCTTTTGCCAGTTGGATACATTGAGCAAGTCGAGCTCTGATCATAGAGGAGGTGACGCTGTGGGCTCAGAGATGGGGGTGGGGGGGTCAGAGGTCGATTCCGGAGACACTTCTAGTGTGTCCTCTTTGCAGTCAGGCGAAGACGGGTACTCCAGAGGTTCTATAAGGTCTGGTCTTTCCCCTCTACCCTGTATTATTTCCTCTGGTGTCTTGAGAAATCTGTTGCAAATGGGAATTCTTTACTGCGCAATTTTACATATATCAGTTTTTTTCTAACACATACAATACTACACAAATTATACTTTCACTGGCAGCTCACCTGAAGAGAAGCCTTTGTCCAGTTTCTTTCTTGATGATATTGAGTTTGTAGTAGTGGCGAAGAGCCCTGGACATTTTCTCATAGGTCATGTTGACTCTGTTCTGTAACACGTCAAAAAAAAAACCTCATTTCAGTGCTGCTGTACTGCCACTTCATCAACACAAACTCAAACCATAGGCATGTCACCTTGTGGTTACCCCAGAGTCGAGCTAGACCATTTGGATCTACGACCCTGAAGATCATGGCTTCTGGATCCTCCCATCGGATGAAGGCCTCGTACCGCCTGTCTGAGAGCAACTGGTAAACATAGTCCCACAAAAGCCTGCAGTCTGGGGGTTAAATGTGGTGATGACAATGAATAAAATGTGGTCAAATGCGGAGGTGGACATTTCAGGTTCAGGACATAAGAGAATAGCTGCACTACTGCAGCGAGTCCAATTATGAACCGAATACTGAACTGGCTGGTTTTTATTGTGCCAAGCTTAAACGTCCACCTCCAAATAAGCACATCATCTTTGATGTTTACCACTAATAAAGGGCATGGATACCTGCTATTTTCCCATTGGCTTCACTTGTCTGATGAGCACCCGATGCTTTCTCTCTGCTGGACAGGTTTAATGGTTCTTCTTCATTGCCACTGCTCAACTGTTGCGCCTGATTCACTAAAAGATCAGTAAATGCAGTTTTAGGATGTTCTGTGCAACACATCAACAGTCGGTGAAGCTATCAAGACCTGGGGTCTCCAACTTCAGTCCTAAATCCCTTGAAAGTAATTTACAGTTTTAAAGCAGAATCGTGTGTAGCCCGACATGAATAGAATCTGTGCAGGACAGTTGACTTTCAGGACTGGAGACTGAGACCCCTTTATGGAATCAGACCTGTGCAATAATTATTGAACAGAACTCTTCTAATATTAAGCAAAAATAAAATGCTGGGAAAAGTTGTCAGTCACACAAATGAGAAAGGGGGTGGCGAGCATGTTTTTTTTTAGGATTAGAAAGATTTTGTTAAATAATTTTGGAAGATATACTGAGATACACAAACCTGTAGTCATACAAATAAAACTAAAAAACCATAATGTGAGTACTTGATTTTAATATGTTCTGCTCCTTATGATAATCTGACATAAAGTGTAAAGCAGGACGCTTTTTATGGATGTGACCAAATTCATTTAATTATTCTGACAGCATAAAAAACTTTGCACCAGTGGAAGATACCAAATTGTTGGGCCGACTCTGTAAATTATTCAGGGGTTTGTTTTGGGTGTATAAACCAATCACCTTTAAAAAGCAGTGTGCATAATCTATGTGCTAACAAAAGCACAAGGCCAAAGCTCATTTAAAAAAAATTCACACCTGCTGGCACCAAATGTTCACTGAACTCACTTGTTATTTTGGAGATGCAGGAACATGGTATTCCATCAACCAGTGGTTTAATAAACATGTATTAGACTGTGAAAGTAGTACCCAATAGCTCTCTCTCTCTCTCTCTCTCTCTCTATATATATATATATATATATATATATATATGTGTGTGTGTGTGTGTGTGTGTGTGTGTGTGTGTGTGTGTGTGTATATATAAACAAAACAAAACCCATTGTTATGACATTGATACAAACTACTGGCAAAAACAAACAAACAAACAAACAAACAATCAAATAAATAAATATTTCTCTTTTTTTGCCAGTAGTTTGTGTCAAGAGTCATAACAAGCATATGTTGCTTGTGGAATTGGAACATTAAACTTGCTTTTTTTCTACGAGACTCTCCTTAACCCGAGCTCTATAAAGGCTTGATGCTCTATGCTCACTGACCTAAGTGCGCATGTGGTGGGGGAGGAGTGGTGTGGAGGGGAGAAGGATGCTCTCTGAACTCCTGGTGGAGGTTAGACTGAGAGATGCCAGTTGCCGGTCTGGTGTGAGGATTCACAGGGCAAATAGGAACAGACCTGTTTGAGAGCATGGAAGCTAATGAGGGAGGGAGAGTGGGAGGGAGTGGAAGAGGAACAGAGATTAATTATTTCCATGAGTTAACGGTATATTGTAATCTTGCAGACGGAAAGAACGTCTCCATCTTGGCTCGACAGGAGCACCTAGATACAGTACAGGCCAAAAGTTTGGACACCTTCTCATTCAATGTGTTTTCTTTAAGTACTTAACTCCACATGTGTACATTCATAGTTTTGATGCCTTCAGTGAGAATCTACCAATGTAAACGGTCATGAAAATAAAGAAAACACATTGAATGAGAAGGTGTGTCCAAACTTTTGGCCTGTACAGTATCTGTCAGAACTTCTATAAGCCCTTTTTTGCTGAATCTCATCTGCTTTTGTTACTGACTCATCTCCTTTCACATGTCAGTTTCACGCAAGTTATATAATAGAATAAAAGTAGCAATGCGGGAGGCTTGTTTAGACAAGTTCACACACAGCCATCTGCCTCTATCCATGTTGTATTCACAGCAGGCAAAACCAGATCTGGTTGACCACGCCCACTGGCACAGTGTTCTATGCCAAACACCATTTTGGAAATCACGTGTTCCTGAATGGCATCAATGTTGTTTTGAGTAATACGCATGCTCTATGCAGATGTTCTACCACAAAGAATTAACATTTGAAATATGCTAATTAGATGGAAACCACTCATCACTCAAGCCAGTTTTCCTCAGCAGCATCAAACATCCCCCCACTCTTCTACTGCTGTGTCCTTTTAAAATACACTTTACTAACGTGACCCAACGGGGACATTAGTGACATTAGGACATGGTTATTAGTGAAAAGGAATTCATTGTATGTAAGTGTAGCGGCACTTACGTCCCATCAACCCCTCTGCTCTTGGAGGCTGGCACGACTGAGAGCCTGTAGTCGTGTGGACGATGCCACGCTGCTTCACGCACTGCAGGAGCTCATACAGGACGTCTCCTGTGGGGAACACCACAGCCAGTTAGTCTTCAGACCGCCTTCACGTTTCGGTACATGCTCAGGGAACATGTAGCTCTGAAAACCCGTCCTTTCCCCCACAACGAATCCCCACATCTCTCATGGAGACGATACTGAATACCGAAAGGGATTTCAAAAATGCTCAAGTGCTTTGATATGATCAACTGGCTGTGCTCACATAATTAGCATACAGTCACAAATAAATTAAATTAAATTAAATTAGACTGAGAGCAGACTTGCTGTCTCATTGTCGCCTCTAGAGGAGCACAGCGGTATTACAAGAGCAGGCACAACGCTGCTGGCTGTTCAGAAAATATCTCTGCAACAGTTGAAAACTGTTGGAAAAAAGGTGTATTCAGTTGATAATGATCAGAAAATATTAGAAACATAACAGCATGACAGGTGATTGATCATTGTAATTGTTAATATAATTGATAGAAAGATTTTGGACTCTGTAACTGACCAACAGGCCACAATGGAAATATGAACATAGGCAGCTGACCTGAACTGGGACAGCGGAGACGAAAGTCCTCTTTGGTCAGTAGGCAAAGCGCTTTGCCGTTCATCTCAAATTTATCATGGTCTGTCCTACGTAAGGAATATTCCTTCTGGGCCCAGCGAAGCCAGTGGATCACATCATCCTTGTCCCACAGTGACGGGTTAATTCCTGCAATTAAAGCAGACATGTTCTTTTAATTCATGTAAATTAGTAAATAGAGCATTTTATGGGGGAAATCATGAAAGATGGTTCTTTTTTGTAATTAAAATAAAGGACTGCATACGAATGAGTACAAATTGGAACAGCCGGTGTTCCGGATGCTTCTGGTATAAAACCGAAACCCACTGAGTCTCCCTGGGAGCTTGCACAGGTCTTCGTACGCAGCAACGTGGACTGCGGCCTCAGGGCTTCGCTGGACCTGGTGCAGCTGGGCTCTGGTCCTGCTGACCTCCTGCATGAGAGGCTCCACTGTAACTTCACGCAATGGACATGCCCTCCTGCGTAACATCTGCTCGTGGCGTAATAAAATAAGAGTGTAGATATATACTTTGCACACGAAGACTGTTCTGAATACGAGTGGCACTTCTGCTGCTTGGAAATCGTTCTTTGTGTGTCATTTGGAGAGGGCTTTGGACTGAAACGAAGCTGAAGCTGGCGAATGAAGGAACGAGGCAGAACGATCGTCCGCGTTTCCTCGTTCCCGCGCGGGGTCTCTCTTACCTGGACCGAAGGTGGCTCGGATGCGCCGTCACACATGTCGCCCCCCCGAGATGGAAACTCCGATGGAGAAGTTCTCGGCACCTACGGAACACGGGAGCTGCGGGGCATGGTCCTCCTCAGCCGCACGCAGCTTTCCGAAGCCTCTTTCCGGGAAATGAAAACGAAAGGGCCCGGATCTGCTGGCCGGGGAGGGGAAGGGCTGTAGCTCCGTGGGCAGCGACAAGGGAAGGATGAACCGAGGAATCGGTTCGAACCCGTTCGGAAGATGTCCTCTGAATACGTCCAGAAAAGAATTCACATAGACCATAAATGCAAAAGATTCTTTATTATTGGCTCTTTCGATGATGTAGACGAATATATCACACATAGCCGCGTAAAGTAAAAATGCAGGTCCAAAGTTTACTTTGAATTCTGGTGGTTGAGGTGAACATCGCAGTAGCGCCAGATCTCGGAAATAAATTAATCAACAAGGAAAAAACAAAAAAAATGGAGTTCTCTGTTCAAAAGAAGGCCCAAATAATTATTTTATTGTTTTTATTACTGTTTTTATTTTACATAAATTACAAAATCATCCCTAGCAATGACTTGGCTAACATTTGGCATTAAAATGCTTACTTCTTTTTAAAACGGTCGTACTGATGAACCGTGATTTGGTTGGAAATTGCGCCACCTTTCGGTGTCCGAGTCTGCTGCACAAGCCCCGCCCCTTCCCAGAAAGACGCGTGTAGGCGACAGTCCGGTCCTAAGGTCTGAAAGTGAAGTTCAAGGTTGGCCGATCTGATCTTCTCGCTCCGCAGGTTGTTGTCGGAAACGATATCATTTAATTTATTGTCGAAAAGGCTCGTCGTCGATCGAAGGTGTGTTTTTCACCGACGGTGCAAATACACCCCAGCAGTTACGTAACGTTTTCAAATGTGTTATTTTACTCTTTATTCCGGATGATACGACGAGGCGGTGCAGCACCTGGAGAATAGGCTAAATATTTTCTAAATATGTGATAATATAATATTTTATTTTTCATATTAATGTCAGCAGCTTTGCCAAGAAACATGGTCACAGGAAGTCGACGTCTTGCTTAAACAGAAATGGCAAAAAAATTGACTGCATGCATGCTTGATTTAGGAAACGGTGTAAAATATTGTATTATATTTAATACAATGTATTAAGAATGTATTACCTTTTGCTGCTGCAGTGTGGTTTTTTTTTCTCCTGATTTTTGCTTTGTCCTTGTGAGAAATAGATGTTGGCCAAAAAAATAGGTGAACAACTTCAGCGGCCGACAAAGTCTATTGGTGGATGGCTGGCGGACAAGTTCTTTAAATGGCACAACACTGTTTTGGAGGAAAACGCTGTGAAACTCAGTGCCATCTCGCCAGATCAGACGGTTCTGGAGCTCGGCCATGGACCGGGTCTGGGGTTAGAGGTGGCTGCGTCCCTCCTCCCGGGGCCCAGGGGGAAGCTGCTCGGGGTAGACTACTCAGAATACATGCACCAGTTGGCCAGCAAGAGGCTGCAGCCCTTCATCACTCGTGGGAAGGTGACCCTGTACCTGTGTGACCTTGCGGCAATGCCCATAGAGGACAGCAGTGTGGACAAGGTTTACCACTGCAACTGCTATTACTTCTGGCCTGACCTGAGAGCTGCCGCGACCGAGATCCACCGTGTCATGAAACCAGGTATACAAATAGTAGAATAAAAAGGCCTAGGAGTAAAGTGAGGGCAATGAAACAATGTGCGTTTGATGTTCTTGAATGCTTGCCATTTTATTTTAATGTATTGTTTTTATGGTTAAATATAGGGGCATTGATGGTGACCACACTCAGGCTTAAAAGTGTGGCCCTTGTGGCATCCAAAAATATGCTTCCCACTGAAAACTGGCAACCAGACATTTACATAGAAGCCTTAAAAGCCACTGGCTTCACTAACGTCCGCATGGAGGACAGAACTGACAAGAATATCACCTTTCAAGCCATTTTCGCCACTGCCTCAAAGTAAGCATTTCCTGTGTTAGTACTGACCTGGTGCATGGAGTCATGATGTTAGCGTGAAAAGGTATGATTATCTTGTCAATAAAACTACACGTTACCAAACACATCCATGCCCTGACTATGAATTTACGTCTTCCATGAGAAAGCACGAAACTCACTTTATCTAAACGGTTAATGGGAATTCATTACACACAAGCTGATACAATACAATCATGGAAATTGTTAAAGACAGTTAAATGAGTTTTTCCTTTATTCAACACAAAATCAACACAAAAATCACAAACACTAAACCAAAAACCTGAACATGTCATTAAAAAATTATTTTCTCCAATAAAATTAATAAACACATGAAAATTAAAATGCATACCAAGGTTTGAGTCTCCAATGCTTTCCTCGTGCTTTTCCTCTTTTTCCACTTACTTTTATAATACATTCTCTCTTTTTATAACAGTATTTACTCAGTGCATTCATTAATTACATTTTCTAAACCCGAAATCATAAAAAGCTAGATTCGGTTTCTTGAGCTGCGCTGTTAATCATGGCACTTGTAGTTTTCGATTGACCTGCCGATCAGGTTCTACGTACTCAGAAAAACTACATCTCCCATGATTCTTTTCGTTAAGCGGTAGTGTGTAGAAGACGAGGGAACCTTGAAAAACAGCTCCCGGCTAAACGCCGCGTACTTAGCAGTTCAGCACAGCGGCGTCATCGCTAATGGTCTCTTTTTGGTAGTTGAATTCAAGTTCGTCCATCCTCGTTTGCGCCAACGGTGGCAGCTTTCGAGGTTTGGAGCACAGGCGCCGAAGTAAAATTGAGAAGGTGAGCGTTACTGGAGCAGCCATGCAGAGAAGCGCTCGCCTGAAACGCGAAGTTCAGATGCTCGACACCGAGCCGCCTCCCGGCATATCTTGCTGGCTTCTGGAGGGACAAATGGATGAAATGCGAGCACGTAAGTCCGTCGTTGGGAAATGGGGTTGTGTTTAGTAGGCTTTCTGTCACTGTCTGAAGCAGCCTGTTCCCTACAGAGATTGTTGGAGGCTCAAGCACGCCATATGAAGGAGGGATTTTTTCATTGGAAATAAAAATTCCCGAAAGGTGTGTTGTTTTTTCTAATGACGCTTTTCCGTGATAACGGTGTCAGGATAAATTTAATAAAAACATAAATTTTCATTAAGGTACCCGTTTGAGCCGCCTAAAGTGCGGTTTCTAACACCGATATACCATCCTAACATCGACAACGCGGGCCGCGTTTGCCTCGATGCTCTAAAACTTCCACCCAAGGTAAAAAAAAAAAAAAAAAAACCCGCTTTCTGGCTGCGTGTGGTAAATATCGGTAAGATGTCCCCGTGTGCTGCTCAGGGTGCCTGGAAGCCTTCTCTCAACATCTCCACGGTGCTGACCTCCATCCAGCTGCTTATGGCCGAACCGAATCCCGATGATCCGCTCATGGCTGATATCGTGAGTCGCGATGCACAAAATACACACAAACGCACACGTCACGTTCCTCATGTCTGCCTGTGCACGTCTAGTCTGCAGAGTACAAGTACAGTAAACAGGTGTTCCAGGAGAAAGCGAGGAGCTGGACTGTAAAACATGCCTGCCAGAGGAACGACGTAAGTTCGTCCTGCTTATTATTAGCTTGTTGCACATCCCTGCACCACTAGATGGCGCTCTTCATCCTTGCTCTGATTAGCCAGCCATCAAATTATGACCAAATATTTGTTGTCGATGGATTGTTGTTGTCTCCCATCACTAATACGTCCCACCCAGTCCCACCACACAATCAATGTTACTCACATTGTGTTGTAATGTTACGGCTGATCGGCGACTTTTTCCATTTATTCACATTTAACTCTTCCTTCATCATCGGTGTTCATTTACAGGGTCCGATGAAAGCAGGAGACGAACGCAGTACAGCAGAATGCAGTAAGGAAAACGTGTCCCGCAAGCGGGACGCTCTCAGTGAACTGCAGCAAACGGAGGACTCCAAAAAATTCTGTCTTTAATTTCGTCTGTGTTAATTTCATCTGATGTTTTGAATGTTTCAGTGTGACAGAGTAAAACTTATTTTACAATACCAAGGCCTGGTTAATTTCTAAAGCACAATGTTCACTCATTTGCTTAGGATAATACTTTTATTTAATGTTTAATTTTATTTAAATCATATATCTTTTATAAGTACAAAGAGATATTAAAGTATGTACATCCAAAACTGGTGTTTTAATATAAAATTAAACTTTTGAAAAGCTTTTTGAGTAGAAAGACAATCAAGACACAATGTAATTGCATGCTAATTCAGAGGTAGTTACACTGTACATCTAGCTTACTTTACAAATGAGAAAGAAAGGTCCTCCAGAACATTAGAATAATTAAAGACATTTAACTGAAACTTCCTCATGTAAGAATCTTATGCGACTTGCATATAACAACGACAAACAGCAGATTATAGTGAACCGAATTGTCATTCTTGGTATGGACAAGGGTTGAAGTCCTGAGTAATAAAAATCCTACACCCATTTTAACCATGTGAGCATCTTAACGTAAACTCAGTTTATAAATATGACTCCTAAATTACTTTAAATCTACTTTAATTACAAGGAAAAAAAATATTTAGACCTTTACAAAGGAGGGTGTTTCAAAGAGTGTTTCGGGTTCCGCCTACATTCACTTGGCCACTTTCAGAAAATTGCTGACTTGTTTTTATGTGCCACTTCCAAATGTGTGTTCTGTCAGCACATCTTCAGGCATCATGGGTAATGTGCTGGTCAAGTGCAAGTTTTATCAAGTGTAAGTTTCATAAAAACTGCTGTTGCTGAGAATGTGTCTAAGAGCTAAAAGGTCAACAATTTATGCTTTTTGCTCATGTGACAGTTTGACATAAGAGGTCGATTGCATATGCTTATATAAATAAACTTTGTTTCTTAGTTACTGCACGATTCACAATGAGTCACGGAAGGTCCAATAAAAAGAAAGAAGTCCAGACAGATGAAACATGCTTCACATGGTCCGTAAGGCCTCAAATTGTCCCGTGTTGTTTTATAAGTGAGATGATGGTTGATGGACATCACAGACCAAGCAGTTGCTGCTGACACTGTCCAGCACGTTGCTCTTCAGCAGCTCCTCCTCCTTAACACAAAAACTTGGGATTGGTCCAGCCACGTTCTCCTGAGCTGCTGCTTGGACTTTCTGTTGGCAGGCGATGATGGGGACGGGGGAAAGCCACTGGTAGCAATCGCCCGTCTCCAGACTGGGTAAGGTCTCAAACATGGTGTCCACTTCAGTGAAAGACACCAGGGCTTGTGTGGAATCGTACGAGCTCTTCTCTGTCTCCAGAGAAGCAAACGAGTCCAGCGCTTCCTCTGGTGGCAAGCTGGCTCGTCCGCAGAACATCCTGGCGTCCTCGCGGAAGTGCGGGTTGAACAGGAGGTAGAGCAACGGGTTCAAGCAGGCAGGCAGAGGCAGGGCCACCAGGAGCACGGACTTGACCACCTCCTCGGCCACGGAGAACAGGCCGAGCAGGGAGGAGAAGGTGAGGAAGGCCACGGGGCAGTAGAGCAGGCAGTTGGTGAAGATGAGCCAGGCCACGTGCTTTATCATGGCGCAGTCCCAGATGCTTTCAAACTCGCCCTTGATCAGGTCCCAGTAGAGCTTGATGTAGGTGCCGGTGATGATGAGGAAGCAGAGCGAGTTCATCATTATAAGGGCCACCATGAAGCCTAGAGTGGATGGATGGCCCTCGGGCAGTGGTGACGGTAAGCACAGCGGCGTGCCCCCATACTCGCCTATCTTGATCAGCGGCAGTGCCGCCACGAGAACGGAGAGGAGCACGCAGGCCAGGGCGGCCGCCCGCACGCTCCCGGACGAGGGAGACTTGCCGTAGGCACGTACGCAGGACACGGAAATGCCACACTGCACTGCGGCCAGAGTGAGGAAGAGGATGGAGGCTTCAGAAGCCAATATGGTGACGAAGCCGGTCGCCTGGCAACCCACGCCCGACTCCCAGCGGGCGCCGTGCTGCGCGAACTCTCCGAACGTCAGAACGTCCACCACCACCAGGGTGCCGGTGCAGAGGCCCGTCAGGAAGTTGGCACCACTGATGGCGCCAATGATGAACTTGAGCGGGGACAGGTAGCTGGGCGAGCCGAACACGGACATGAGGAGCAGGCCGTTCCCCACGAGGGACAGCAGCGCGATGGCCCACATGCTCAAACGGACCACCCAGCCATCAAACATGTCCTCGCAGGGTTTAAAGGGACCTGCAGACAGGACAGGAGGAAGGTTTGTTGGTGTCCAAATCGCTTTCTGATTTGCGGTGAAGTCCGGACATACCTGGCAGGGGTGTGCACTGCACGCTTGTTTGGAGTTTGGATTCGTCCAGTTCCATCTGGAATTCTTCCACATCTGAGTCATCTACAACAAAGACACAAATGATACATGATGCGGGGACGGGGACGTTTGAACCTGGGTCTTCTGGTTCCCCACTAGGCTTCAATTTTTGAGCCAGTCCTTCAAGGGTTGGAAAAAAGTTCAACCCCAGGGAAGACCTAGGTGGGACCTCCTTGAACAGAGGTGCGAACAACAGTTTCAAAACTGTGAACATGTACGATAAGTGATTTAGTAGTATTCATCATCATCATCATCAAATGATGAAAGCACCTGTTTTATGAGCTAGATACATTTATCATGTAGTTACAGTGAATATTTAAGTGGACAATCATACAACGTTTCATTAATGCATGTGTGTAAAAATATGTACATCTGGCATGTTTTAATCGTACAAATGAAATATAACCGTGTTTCCACCTAATCAACATTTTAAACATTTTTACACTCACTCACACACTTTCCACAACCGCTTAGTCCTGCCCGAGCCCATCCCTGTACACTAGACCCAGGGTGAGGCGCCAGTCCACCACAGGGGGCGCACACACACACACGTACCATTCACTCACCCCCACGGACAATCTGCACCAGACAGACTTCTGGGACACGCCTTACACGTGACAGCCGGCGGAGAACTTACAGCTGTAGGTGTGAACAGGAAGCAATGCAGCGGCCTTCTTGTGCAGCTCGTCCTCCTCACTCGTCTGCTCCATGTTCCACTGAGCGGCAGGCCTGTGAGCGCTGCAGGCCCCGTACACACAGCACTGGTAGGCGTAGGGCATCTCCACCACCCTGTGGCAGAAGGTCCACATTATCCACACATCCCTACTGACGGTTCAACCGGAAGTAATAAATGGAAGTAATAAATTGTGGGTTTCTTGCTCTGTCCTCGCCCAAGCCCTTTAATTGTTCACTCAGATTTTTTATATTCAGTGTCATGCTGGAGCCAGAGCGCCACCTACCTAAGAGAAACTCGCCAAACAGGGACTTTTTTTAACACCCAAAAATGTATGTACTCACAACCGAGCTTCCATTGTACTCTATATGGTATGGTATGTATTATTCCGAGGTTATATGGTTTAATGTCAGGGTTAATTGTCTTAGCAGTCAAGTAAAATTTTCAGTGTTACAATAAATGAGCGAAACAGGATCACCAGTGACTTGGTTTATTTTTAAAAATGCTCCTCACGGGCCTCTAGTTTTTACATTCACATGGCACCATAAAGTTATTGACTCCGTCCCTTATTGGTAAATGTCCTAAAAGTGTGACTGAAGCCATTTTGCGCCGTTCTACCTCATCTGGGGAAAGTCTTCCACCCTGAACAAGCTGGAGAGAGCCACGTTTCCTCTCAGCTTTAGGTGCGTCAGGCCAAACAGTCCCTCCAAGGGCAACACCTTCAGATGGTTTTCTGTCAGGTCCCTGCGTGAAGAGATAGGACATTTGCCGTTTCGACAGAATTCATGGCAGGTGGTGCGTTGGAGACTCAAAGTAGATTCAATCTGATGCGTCTGCCCCACAGTGAAGGGGATTTCATTATTATGACCGCAGCTTTCTCAGAACCTACGCCCAGATAATTATCTTGACACAAGTGACACAAACATTCAATGCTGGTTGAGGGAATCTGAATGCAGAAGGGTTTTTGGCGAGCCAGGCTTCCATTAAATCGTTGGCATGCTGGCATCTGTTCAGATGCCTCTGGAAGTGGAAGAAGCGGGGTGTGCATGCCGTTCAAGGATGGGGGCTCACAATTTAACCAGGGACTGCAGTGACGTGAAGGCGTCCGCGTGGATGGCCTCGATGCCGTTCCAGCTGAGGTCTCTGCAGGGAAAGACGGGGTGCGACAGATGAGCATCTAAACATGGAAGCGTTCGTACTGACTGTTGCACAACGTGGCCAAAAGATGGGAGTGTTGTGCAATGTGTGACCTTCTCCACTAATCAGCCCTTTTAAAAGGATGTTCTGAATTAGTTTGCCCAGGTCTGAAAGTAGTTCTCAGAGGAAAGAGGCTAAAGAGGGGTGAAGTGTGCGTGTGCGAATAGTGCGTGTGAGTCCCGGTGTGTCCCCTGGACACCAAGCGTCCATTTGCGTAAGAAGGACGTGCTGAGGTCACGCTGCACATCATTAGCGTGTGTGCGAGTGCGGGAGGGCACTTACAGCGAGTGGAGAGCAGTGAGGTGCTGGAACGTGTTTGCTCCGATCTCTCGGATCTGATTGTGCTGGAGTCCTCTGCGAAGAGTCAAAACAAAAACACGAATGTTACCTCGACTGCACTGCTGCTAATTTGCTCGCTCTGGGCGTTGTACCCACGTGGGTTAGGCCGTGCCCATGACTCTATCGGGGACGTTTATTGTTGAAATGATGTCATGTGGAGGAATGGCCTCTCTAATGAGGAATGTGGATGATGATGGTGGCGCTGGGTGGTGTCGGAATGTGTTGCAGAGGAATATGACTTAATCTGAGGCAATGGGCAGAAGTGCTCTCACACTCACATTTCCTGGAGAGATCTGCAGTGACCAAAGCTGGGCAGCTCTGCGATCTGATTATGGGACAGTTCTCTGGAAAACACGAGATGTTTTTAAAGGCCCCCGCTTTCTGTGTAGATCTCATCACTCACAGAGACATTCACACAAGACACATGAAATCATGTACGCTCATACGTCACGTAAAGGTATGAATTACGAGTATGTTTGAACATGTTTTACCCAGATATTAAAATATGAAAAGTGAAAGTGAAGTGATTGTCACTTGTGATACACAGCAGCACAGCACACGGTGCACACAGTGAAATTTGTCCTCTGCATTTAACCCATCACCCTGAGTGAGCAGTGGGCAGCCATGACAGGCGCCCGGGGAGCAGTGTGTGGTGACGGTGCTTTGCTCAGTGCCACCTCAGTGGCACCTTGGCGGATCGGGATTCGAACCGGCAACCTTCTGATTTCGGGGCCGCTTCCTTAACCGCTAGGCCACCACTGCCCCAGATATGCCCCAAATATGGCAGTTAACAGTCAGCATCCACCTGTATAACTCTTGTGCTGGGACAGTACCCATCCAGAAGTAGGAAGATAAACAAAAAACTAGATCTCCTTTCACAAGATCTATAGGAACTATGATTTAGGTCCCTTTGGTGCAAAAGTGATAAATGTCAGGATATAACTATGTATTACTGTGCATTGTGCTTTATTTCATGATGTTTCATGATAATTTCCTTAAAATATCAGAACTCTGTTTATGATCTTGGTGCAGTTCTGTGTTGACACCTATCCACACACACAATGGCTTCAAACATGCAAAAAAAAAGAAAAAAGAAAGAACAGACTGACACCACATCACCTCGATTAAACAGGTGTAGTGGAAGGTCCATCTTCAATGGTCAATAATAAAACAATTTTTATGTATCTTTTCTCATCTAAACTGATCGACTGCCTTGTCTGGGACTGGAGAGCTGCTGCACCTTCAGACCAACAGTTTCCGTCACCGTCTCTCACGTTTACTTCGCCAATTCTGGATTAGAATGGTTCTGCGTAGACGAGGTATTTTGGCCGGCCGGAAAACAGTCCCCAAAGTGTTAATATTCTGCAAAATCTCAGTGTTTTCTTCATGTCCCATTCCCGGAGGTTAGTAACACTGCCTTCCCTTGTGAGCTTCTGTGATTGAAGTTTTCCACTTGAAAGTGCTTTACTCCGTGCTGAAAGCACTGCAGCAATTTTCAGATTTTTTTTTTTTACGGTGAAGTATGAAAGACTGACCAAAATCTTGATCAGTGGCATACCCACAAACCTTGGAAATTCTTAAACATTATAAGGACAGTGAGCACTTTATAACAACAATATAGACTTTGGCAGATTCAACTTTGCAAACCCTATTTCCATGGTTTCCATAATTCAATGTATAATATAAGTACTTGTTTACCCTTGTGGATCCCAATTGTTGGCCAAAAGTTGACCCGCCTGTTCTGGAAAGTTGTCTGTCGGTGCATTTCCAGCATACAACGTGAGGTGGAATTACATTTGCTGTGTTCCTGGCCACTTTAACTGATAACAGTAACGAAGCTCTTCCAGAAAGAACAGCAGCGCACGCATACCAGGCCTTGTTGTGGAACACACCATTCATTTGCTGCAGAGAAATTGCCATTCTAACGAAATGTTGGAAAGAAAGCTGGAATGCTTACAGGATTCTCAGTTTGGGCAGCTGCTGGCAGAGGTTTTGAGGCAGTACAGTCAGACCAGCCCTTGTGAGAGTGCTGAGAAACAAAAGGGATGAGAAGGTTTAGGCCAAGCTGAGCCAGCATCCATACTGTGCAAAAACAGAAATGAGTAATAATTGGTATCAAGGCATGTACAGTATACTGTCATCGCTCACTCACTTTCCATAACCAGTCCTCCTCGTTCACTCACACACTTACACCAATGGACAATTCAGGGTCACCAGTTCCCCTAGTGTACATGCCTTTGGACGGTGGGAGGAAGCTGGACAACCCAGAGGAAACCCGCGCCAACACGGGGAGAGCATGTAAACTCTGAACTGGGATTCAGAATCCACGTCACTAACAGGTGCGCCACCATACAGTCCAGTGTTACTGCTATATGTTCTATGAAATAAAATGAATTGTACAAAACAAGCGAAACAAACTCACAGAATTTCCAGACTGGTCGTCCCTTTGAGATCAGGAAATTCTTGTATTTCCATGGCACCATTCAGGGAGCTGCAGAATGCATTTTGAAGTCATTAATGCGGTTCGTTACACCAGCGTCCGAATAGAGACTCCCACACACTCAGCCTCAGACCTGGGCATAGTGAAGGAGCTGTATGGTGGTGCAGTAGAACAAACACCACAGTGGCACTTAGTCTGACCAACGGCAACAGGACGTCCAGGGAAACTACCGGTCTTTCCCGTTCGCATCACGTCATTAATACGAATTACAGGGGGAAAAAAGCTTCATTGCTCAAGCAGGGTGTTGGAGGTAACCTTTCACAGGATATTTTGCCGCTATGCAGCAGGCTTTAACCTGTTTACATAATGTCATGCTCCAAACTAACATTATAACATTTTTATTTATTGTCCTCTTTTCATGACAGAAAGATTTAATGTCAATAACAAGCTTAATTCTAAGATCACAGCTCTTAATAATAGTGATTTAGCAATTGACCAACCTTCCTGTTTGTACTAGTAGTAATGGGGAGAAGAACACTGAGAGCATGAATAATTGTACTGTGCCTTCATCATGAGGAATACACTGAATACTCACAGGGTGTGCAGCTTTGGTAAAAACTGGAAAGCAGATCGACCAACGGAGTGGATTGGATTCTCATAGAAATTACTGAAAAGGATTGCAGAGAGGAAATTTGTGGAATTGATGGTTTCATATAAAACTGAAATGAGTTCTGACACATTCCAGTCCACATTTGGAAAAACTGAGTGTTCAATCATTCAATACGTAAAATACATAAATTGTCTGGAACACTGTGAATTTCCTCCCCCATTTAAAAGGATTAGAGAACATTCCCACTGGGAGGGTGGGGATTTGGCCCTGCATGGGGGTCTGGGAATCCCAGTAAAACAAACTCACATGGTCTGCAGCAGTGGATTCCCCAAAAACGCCTTCTCCGGAATGGCCTTGATGTTGTTGTTATGGAATCCGCTGTAAGAAACCATCCGCATACTGTTACGTTACGGCATCTGCGTCATCGCCGTTCTTACGCCGCTGGGCCCTGGGCACTGCAGACATTTATTAGTCTGCATGTCAGACAAGGATGTCTGGTGCTAACGCTTTTTATTATAGTGTCCTTGTGACATGGATCTGTTCCTTCAAAGATCACGTGCCGTACAAGTGAAGAAATAGCAACACCAAGGACACAGATCGCATGATGCTTCTCTTCACTCTGCGCTCAATCATAATGCATTACTCCTTGTTTTAAATTGACTGGCCCTACCCTACACTGTGGATTTACCTTCTCAGATGTGGCCCTAAATTCACTTTTAAATCAAATCCGAAGCAGTGAACATAAAAATTCTTTGCTAGTTTGCAGTGTATGTGTCAGGATTGCCTGCAGCTGGGCTCCACACCGGAATCCAATCCTGACGCCCCATAAATGCCGGAAGTTTCCGCCCGTTCGGGGTCGCTGGCATTTTCGTGAACTCTATGCATGAACTTGACCTTGTTTAGTTTTATGTGTTTTTGAGTTCTGGCAATCGCCACACGCCTACGGGTTTGTTTCAGTTCTTGATTTATGTTAAACTGTTTTTGGCCATCGCGCCATTGTTTCTTTGTATTTCTTTGAGTTTGTTTATTTGTTGTATAATAAAACCCCCTTCCCAGTATGTCAGACCTCTGCGCTTCCTTCCCCCGTAAGTCCGTAGACGTGACAGTATGCTTCATTGTGATACGTTTGGTGTGTTATATAATATCATATAAATACTGATATTTCCAAAAGGACCATTGTTAAAAGTATCAAAGTACTGTAAGAACATCACGCATCATGCACACATTACATGATTATTATGACACATCTAATATTGTAGTACTATTGCTAATATATTTTTGATGTATTTAAATCGGTGTAGTGGTCTTTGATTATTAAGTATCCTTTGAGAACACATTAGTAACACAAATATATTCCTTTTGTACTTAATTATTTGAAGATCTACTTAAATATAATATTTCACAAGGGATGAGAAAGCACTTGTAGAAAACATGTTGATCCTGGTTTCCAGGACTTGCTGGAGGAAAGGTTAGTAAACTGAGGCGGGGGCACCTGTTGCCTTGTGCACAACTGAAAAACACTTTGGGACACATGAGCCATAAAGACTTAGCTGCTCATTTGGGAGCATCTGTTCAGGGTTACTGGAGCATGTGTGCATATGCTGTCATATACGCGTTAAAGCGGGATTAGTCTGGGGGGTCGGGGGACTGGATCCATAACAGCTACACCAGGCGGTGGACATGAAGGGTGGAGATGGGACGTGTGGATCGTATGAGATGCGACTGTAGGTGGGAAGGGGGGATTGTGTTGTGGTTGGGAAAACACTCACAGTTCTTGGAGTTTTGTGAGGGTCCGAATTGCCACTGGGAACTCCTGCAGCTCATTGTAATTCAGCTCTCTGATAGGGACAGATAAAGTGAGGCATAAATATGAGCTATGCATGTCCAGGGGAAAAAAAACATTCCAACAGCATATAACCAGGAGACAAGTTGTTCTCCCACTAGAGCTTATAATCTTTAGTTTTTGTTAAACCCCTACATGTATCTGTACTATGTCTCTGACATTACACCAAACCGCTGTGCTAATCAGCTCCAGGAAAACAAGTTTGGTCTCAATGTGCTGTGGGTTGTCCTCCAAGACCCCGGCAGCTGCTGCAGGGAAATCCAACACATCGTGACCCACCTCTCCTTGCTACAGGAAGACCGAGGATGACGAAAAAAAAAACCAACTGGATGTGCAAGAGCTGTAAAATTCTTGACCCCACATCTCATCCTACAATTGAACAAGTTCTCATTTTGCCCTATAAATGAGGGGTGATTTAAAGAGATGATGGAAAAATGAAAGGCAGTAAATCCCTTCGTCTTATGTTGGTACAACATTCTGCTCAGTGGAGATGAATATACATCATTATCCCCGTAATTATAACTTTTATAATGCATTTTGTATTATTCGTAAGCTTTCAAGACAGACTAATGTGTGTGTGTGTGTGTGTGTGTGTGAGAGAATTAAATTATATACATTGAATACATGATTCATTGCTCAGGGCCACAACTTTTGAAACGGGTGAGTGAACGGGTGAGAATGGTTGTCTGCCAGGTCAGGAGAAACAGCCACTTATGATAGCGACAGCTCTGCTCTGCAACATCACTATAACCATCACGCTGGCCCTGGCCCTGTTAGTCCACTCCTTTCACCATGACCTCCCCAGGTCAGAGAGTCTTGACTATTTTAATGCTAATTACATTCTAAATGTCATGTAAAAAAATGCAATGTAAAAAATGGTGTTCCATGAATCCAGAGCCACTCTACAAACAGAACCAGACCCTCGCTATTACTCAGTCCGAAAAAACAGCAGAAAAAATATGGGTGGGCTGCTGAGTAAAGTTCGCATCTGTGGTTAAGGCCCTCGGTTGTTTAGAACATCAGTCTGTCCTTGAGATAGCTAATTCTTCTGGTGGCGACTGACTTGCTGTAGGCTCCGGCCCTTGTTTTTTTTAAAGTGGAGCCAGGATCCTTCCCCAGAACACACAAGGCTGAGCTACGAGCCAGCATGGCCTGCAAATCCAGGCAGCACAGATGGCACTGGCCTGGCCAACGTCTCGTGTTACATGCAACCGATTGCCATCGTGAGGATTAGCATGACATTCTGCCATTATAACGACCACAGTGAAAAATGATGTTTGACATGGTTTCATATACGTGTTTGCAAAGAATAGTGTACCTCAAAACAAGATCATGGCATAGAATGAATGCTGTTTTAACAAGGATTTAATAATCATCTAGATTAGAACAGAAAACAAGGCCCGAATTTGGATTCGAGGTCCAGAGTTGAAGAACTTTTATTTAAAAGCAAATTCTGAACATTACAAAAGCACCAGCTAACAAATATAAGAATACGTAAAAATATTGTCATGGCCAACGCGCCTCCAGCCCGCTAGAGGGCACCTCACCAGCCTGGGAGACGACGACCCGGAAGAGGAAATGGAAGCGGGCGGTGGCAAGTATAAAAGTGAGGTAACCCCAAGGAGACACGCCCGCTCTTTGTATGAGTTTACTCGCCAGAGACGCTAGCTCTCTCACCCACGACCTAAGATAATTGTGATCCCTGAAATACGACCTTCGCCTGCCCACGACTTTGAGAATTGCCTGATCCCCTGGACACCACGAAAAGAACCCCGACCGGAACTTCCTGGCTACAACCTCTGCCTGCCCCTGACCTTGAACCTTCCTGACCCATCGGTTAAGACGGGATTCCATGCTCCCCTACCTTCCTGCCACCCAAGACCTACTCCCGTCCAGTCCAAGATCCCGGACCATCCTGAAACCCGCCGTCTTCCGGTTCTCCTCTGCCCCGGTCCTTCCCAAAGATCCCGAACTGACTCCCCGCTGCGTGGCAGCGAGTCCATTGCTTCCTCATTCCTCGCCGGCCAGGCGTCCCCGGTCCTCCTGCCCCTCTCGCCAAATGTCCTTTCCCGGTACAACGGCTTATCCCCACGTCCAAAGTATGTCTGCAAGTACGTCATCGAATTCCCCCTGTGACAAATATGTATTTGTCTTTGCACACTGAATGTGAACACCGGTGGGTGTTCGTGTATCTGATTCCGTAATTGGATTCACCGCACTTGCAACAACCGTCCATCCGTGCCGGCTCCACCCGGTACATTTTACAGGATGACTGGGCCAAGCATGAACCCAGTGACGCGGTTTGTCGGCAGTCAGTGCTCATTGACCACCTGTTGCAAGAGGTCCAGCATCTGTGGCAGGTGGTGCATGACCTTGCTGCCGAGCACCGTGCTAACAGAGCATTAGCCGTGCACTTGCAGCCTCCTTCTCTTTCACCGGGGGTTTCACAGGGGGTTCCTTTTTGAGCTCCAGCCATCTAGATACCAACCGCATTGCGCTTCTTCAGTCCCTCCTGCCAGTTTGGCAATCGTATCTGGACGACATCCTGATTTATTCATTTTCCAAGTAGTCCCATGTCCAGCACATGAGAGAGGACCTCAACAGTCTGCTTGCCTACCAGCTGATCTGATTGCTTGCCTACCAGCTGAAAGTGCGCCTTCATCTCGCCCCAATGTGTGCCCATGGACCCCAAGAAGCTGGAGGTGGTCGCATTGTGACCAACGTCCACAACATTAAAGCAGCTCCAACGGTTTCATAGTTTTATCAGCGATTCATCTGGGGCTACAGTTCAGTCTTGCTCCCCTCACTGCCCTCACAATGCCATCAGTCCATTCATGTCACCTCACCCCGAAAGCCATAACCACCTTCACTGCCACCTGCTGTGCCTTCACACCATCCTTCATCACCCTGATCCAACATGGCCCTTCATTGTGCAAGTGGATGCATGGTATGTGACCTGTCCCAATGTGGTCCAGGCATGAAGCTTCACCTGAGTTGCTTCTTTTCTGAAAGATCATGATGAGATGGGGACCATGAGCTGCTAGTCATCATGTGAGTGCTGGAGGTGCGGTGGCAATGGTTGCTGGGCTGCAATCCCCCTTTCCTGGTCTGGACCAACCATCAGAACGTCATCACCATCAGGCAGGCCAAACAGCTCAACTCCAGACTAGCCTGAAGGGTTCTTTGAGCAATATTAATTCACATTATCCTATAAATCCTCCAATAGGAGCACAATTCAGCCCTTTATGGCCACCCTGAAATCAACAGGACGCTCACCTATGTGCCATGACCATTCTGGTGGCTCACCATCGCCTGGGATGTCCAGGAATTATTTGAGGCATGTGCAATGTCTGCCTGAGCGAAGACCACCACTCTTCTCTGAAGGAAAAGAACATTGTGGATGGTTTCTTAAAACCTCCCCACTTCATTGCCCCTTTCTGTGCTCCCTTCTGCTGCCTCCACCACTCAACTCACAACCATTTTCTGGTGGAACCTCTACCAGCTCATATACCTCCTGCAGCCTGTCATCTGCTTACCATTTACAGACCAACGGCCAGGCAGAACGTGCAATCCAGCAGCTGGGGAGGCAGGAATCAGATCAACTGTCCCTGTGACCTCATCGGGACAAGCTATGCACGTCTCTGTCTTCACGGGACTCAGCCCCTTTGAAACCTGCAGATCTTCTACTTTTATATGGGAAGGCTACAGTGAAGAAGACAGGTCTTGAGTCCCCAGTTGGTTTATCCTAAATTCTCATCAATAAGTTGGTTTATCCTAAATTCTCATTATCTTCAGCGGCTGGCCTCTACCCCATGGCTGTTGGGAGCTGGCCCTGGATTGGACCTGGACCAACTGACCCACAATGTCACAAAGCCACAGACACGGCGAAACGCACGAACGAAGGGGAGCCGCTGTTTACGCTCAGCCGTTTGTGGTCCTGGGTTAGTATTGAACCTTCTCATTCCCGTCTGCCCCTGTCCTAAAGCTATATGTTTGTTTGTGCAGTTAAAAACCAATAAAGTAATGTGGCACTTGTCCACGCCAGAGTCCCCGCCCTTTTCTGTGTGGTGACACTCTCGTTCATCTGTGTTGGCTCTGCATGCCGCATTTGACAAAGAAAGTCTTCCTAGACTAAATAGACAACTACAAGCACTTATTCCAAAAATAATTATATATTAACTTAAATACAGATGCAATTTTAAGAAAATTGTGGGCAGTAAAAATTGCCAGCCTTTCACCAGAAATCTGATACTTTAAAAGCACCATTAAAATCTCCTAAAATTTTATCAATAAACACATTATTTTATTGATATGAGATGCAGCCCCAGCTACCTTGATTTCCCAGCATTTTATTCACAATCTAATTAGAAAAAATTACATACAATGTACAAAAGTACATACAATGATTATCAGTGAGCACCCATGGGATTTCCCCAACCTGCTCTCCTTGTGAGTATAGATACATGAATTAAACACGAACAACCACAAGTGGGAAACATTTTGGCGGATCGTGTATATGACAATATTCACAGTCCAGTTCTTTGATTTCAGTTTTACCTATTTTAAGCAAAATCATGTCTCACAAACTCGTACACTGACTGTACATTCTCCTGACTGTAATAGCCCATTTACTTTTTTAACCCCGATTAATAGATGCTCATTATTTTGTAATATTTAGGGAATGTTTCGACCTCATTGTTGGATCCCTTTTGCAGGTATTTTTGGTAAAACGAACACAGGAATCTTTCAGGCTAAGTTCTGTAATGTATAGTACTGCAGTCTATCATTAAGATGTTATTAAATCCTTTTCATAAAAGCGTGTTTTTAACCCTAACAAGACTTATTGCCACTTACAGGGTGATTGAAAGGAAAATACTTACAGCGTCTCAAGGCTGTGCAGCCCCTCAAAGCAGTTCTGCCCCAGCGTCTTGATCATGTTGTTATGAAGATGCCTGGAAGTAATGCCAAGTTCATTATCACTCGGGTAAACATTTATGCAAGGCCTTTCATTTTTTTTTTTCGTCTTAAACAAATCAAGTAATTGAGCTTGTAAAAAGCTATGGCGGTTCAAGACGAAAAGATCAAAGTTGCTGTTTCTCTCTTTGAATCAAATTTGAAATATTTTGGAAGATCTTTGAAGTCATGCATTCTTGAGTCAGATTTAGATCTGATCTGGTATTGGAGTAAGACGGCACTTGAAAAAAAATGGATGGTACAACTTACAGCACCACTAGGTTGGAGAGGTTGTGGAAGGTATAGTCGGGGATGTGGGTGATGCGGTTGAGGGCCAGGGTCATGGCCTGCAGGGAGACGAGGCTGTTGAGTGCCGCCACTGGGATTTCGGTCAGCGCATTGTCGTCCAGCCAGAGATGGCGGAGGGAGCGAAGGCCCGAAAATGCCTGTGCCGGGACCTCTGTGATCAGGTTGGCGTCCAGGCGTCTGGATTGGAATGGGGCAGAGGAAGAGCCAGTTTCATGCGATGTTATTGCTTTTTTTTGCTGGTCTTGCTCTACTGGAAGTATTTGGCCACCATCAGGGCCGTTTGTGAAGCTCTTCCCTCGTGGCTCCCACAGTTTATTTGAAATGAGATGTGAACATGATGCTTTAGCAACCCACAGGATTGCCTTGATCCTTTAGTCTTTATTTAAATAGCACAAGCCAGAAAAGAAAATTTATAAATAGGGCAACCGTGAAAGAACAATTGGGGCAGAGAGCCTGGTGTTTCACTGCTCCTCTTGTTGTGGTGGGCTGATTTCACACTTTGGTGATACTATAATTACATCATTTAAACACCATTCTATTCTACTCTGTCCCATTCTTTCTTGCTTTCTTTGTTTCTTTGTGTGTCTCCGCACTGCCAGGGGCTGGTTGGGTGATCTTCAGGATGATTTATATGTTTTCTTATTAAGCTATCTTTAGCAGCACCAGCTCAGACTCGTATAGCGGCATGTTCTTTATAAAAAAATAAAAAAAAAGTTCAGAGAGAGCATAATTGCAATACTATGGGTGTCTTTCTCCTCCCTTAACCTGACCTGCCTGAGAAAAGCGAAGTTTGGCAAGAGGAGCGGGGTATATAAATTACAGGTGATTCTCACAGGATGTTTTCACGAACGTTTCATCAATTCAGACACGTGGAGCCGCCAGGACGACAACTGCGCATTGATCCAAACCACATGAAGGCACATTTAAAGTAAAAAAGCTCCCCTCTGTAATTTCTGCTGCTGCAAATTTGTATAATGTGGACCCACTAATTTCATGTTTTATGGGTTTTGCTGCACTTTATTGCATGACTGTGTGATTTGGTTAAATGTGTGAAAAGGCCACCTAGCAATTGCTGAATAATAATGGTCTAACAGCTCATTGAAACCAAAGGATGCATACTTTCTTTTTCTTTTCGCATCACACTGAAGGAACAGGCAGTCTCTGACCTGCAGATGGTCCTCACATATCTTGGGACGCAGAGAAGACCCTTTTGTCTTCTTTGCACTGATGGTAAAGGAACTCAAGAGTCTACACAAGCAAGATAAATATCCACTCCACACCAATAAGTGGAAACTTTGATGTAATGAATATGACCACAATCCACAAATTCTATCCACATGCCTGGACACCATCAAGCCAAGGATGATATATGATGGAGTCTGGACTTGTAGGACTCTGCTGATCCAATACTGAATTCAAATAATCACATTCAAATAATCTGGCATCAACTAAATCTATAGCTCTGATATACACTCCAAAAGCAATAAACATAAGTTCTCTAATCACGTTCATCACGTTTCAATTCAAAGATCACATTGATACATATCCCCATATTTATTAGACTGTTTATTTACAAATTTTGACACCATTGTCCAACTATATTGCCATACACATTTATTATATGCAAAGATCTACACATAAGTTGAGGAGCAACATGGCCTACACATTAAATAGAATGGTTCATGTCACCCGGTTGTTGAAACCCTATTTATTTTGAACCAGTCCTTAATTTCAGAAACCAAATTGAGCCTGAGACGAAAATTCTTTTTTCTGTAGGGATTTAGTGGTAAATGTACACCTCCACCTACTGGCCTGGCATGCATACTACAGTGTAAAAAATTGTGTGGACTATTCCAATCCCTTAAAAATTCTAAAGAAAACCACAGTGTTCCAAAGCCTATAAAGATGTGTGGTCATGGCCAATTGTGAGTGTGTGTTCAGCTCAGTCAGGGCACTCCCACCTCCTTCCTTCTCACAACTTCACGTTTGCTCCTCTTTGTCTACATTTGGCGCCAAGGGACTTCAATCCCAAGTTCCTGCCAGTAATTTAGTGATCCCTGTCTTATCATTAGCCTAAATTATATGTTTTGAGATTATCAAATGCCTTTAACTTTGTGGGGGTGGGCATTAAAGGCACCTTGCAGATTCCTCCCCTGTCTGTCAAGTGTGTGAAGGAGAGCGTTTATGTCTTGCTATGAGCCGAGCTCCAGCAGGGCGGCCCTGGCGATAGTCTGGCTGGTGGAACTTAGACACTTCTTCCACCCGGAAAAATCTCAGATGGTGGCAAATAAATCAATATGGCAACGTAAAAGAAATGACTACACTGGAATTTGATTTTGGATTCATTAATTTGGAAAAAACATGGGTGGCGCTGAGAAGGAAGGCCAGAAACTAGGTGGGGGCAGATTAACCCGAGCAACAGTGTTAACCCCTTAACACTGGGAACCAATTAGGAAGGGGAATTAGGAGGGAAATAATTGGGCTGTGGGGAGAATGAAGATTAACCAATGGAAAATTGCGCTCTTTCACAGGTCATTGCAGCTCCCTGCACTTTTATTTTCAGGAGCTGGACTGCCTGGTGTTTACCTCATGGGTTCCAGATGAAGCGAGAGGGCTAACTTTGCAATTATTTCAGCCAGTGAGAGGGAAATTTGACCTAGCCAGTAGTATTATTTGGCCCCAAAACTAAATTTGACTTTTTGTTCCCAAGGCGGTTAAGGCTTGCATTAAAAAGCAAGTTGTCCTTCAAGTTGATGCATTACATGGTCAGTTTTACGTCTGGACTTTAAATGCAGTGCCCAAACATCTCCTGTGGGATGTTCCTGTTGTGCAGTAGTCAGGACCTCCATGGATGATAAACCAGTGAAGAAGTGACAGGGTCATGAATGGCCGAGACTCACTAGCTCTCGTGGGTGGTGTCCAGCTGACCTATACTGCTTGGTCCTATAGAAGAGCTACTGCAGCTCAAATTGCTGTGTTACTTTCACACATACCACCTCTCTAAACATTGTTGCTGACCAGATGCATAACTTGGAAACGATATTCCCTGATGGCAGTGCCTTCTTTCAGCGGGATAATGTGCCACAATGTAATAATGGTTTAATGAATACTAGATACGCTATTTTTTTTGTTGCCCCTTTTATTGGAAATGAAACATCTAGACCACTGTAAAAATTTAAACATATTCTGGCCGAGTTTTCTAAAGTACGCTGTCACGGCAATTCTTTAATGCCACTCTGTGTCTCAGAAATCATGATCTGTCCAAGGCCTTTAATAAAGATCTAAATGGCCCTAACAGGCATATCAATATAACCAATTTTTTAACCCAGCGCTGATTCAATTACATTCATTTGCCAAGTGCTGATGGGCAGTTTCATCCAGACTGCAGATAACTGTAACTCAGGATTGTTTGGTGCTAAATGAGCTATTGTGTTTCCCTGCATTTGCACCACTTCATCTTAATCCCATCCTTTCATGCAGTGGCAGTTCAGATCCATTCATTTCTATCTCCTACAGTCTCAGTTAGTTGCTCATAGATGGTGCTTCATCATATTGCGTTGGTTTCCAAAGAATGGCATTAGCCTCAATCAATAACCGAGAAAAAAATGAACAAAACACAAAATACAGCTGAAAAATTCTTCTAAATTTTTATATACTATCAGTCTTTGAGACACATGCTCATTTATTGGTCTTTCTGTTTCTGCCAATTTGCACATTGTAGAACAGAACTGAAAACTCAAACCTATGAAATCACACATGTGAGGTTATGGAGGAAAGAAAAAATGTTTTAAGCAGAGCAAAAAAATCATTTATGAGGCCTTTCAAAGCAGTGAACCTTCATTGTGATTACAGCTTCTTGCACTCGTAGCTTCTCTCATCGACCTTAAGTTAGACGATGAGTTTGGTTACTGTAAATAATTCTTTAAAATAGCCTCATTCAAAGTCTATAGAGTCTATAGTCCAAGTTTAATTCATGTATCAATACTCACAAGGAGAGAAGGTTGGGTAAATCCCATGGTGCTTCACTGGGTAGCTGCTGTATCTGGTTATTCTCCAGCATCCTTTATGGCACAAATAACCAAACACATAAATAGGGGATTATAAATACAGTTTACAGTTACAGTTTAAAAACCTTGGTACTTGGCATTAAAACTTCCCACGTTTCCCTCGGCCTAAAATAACCATTGTTATGTTGTTCGGTTCTACAAAGAGAGCAGGAATGTTCCCTGCTGTAAAAAAAACCTGAAAATGCGCTGTGTCAGCAGAGGCGTAGATCTCGCTCTCGCTGTTTAAAGAGTGCAATTTCGTAAGTGGTATTTACACAGACGGTTGAAAGAGTAATAAACTTCCACGCGACACTCCCTCGCTTTATCCGTTCGGCCTGGCTCTGTCCTTTCCATTGAGGAGAAAGCAGCCGATGGGAGGGGCAGAGGATGGAGGAGAGCAAGAGCCATGGAGGGAAGGCGCAGGCTCCTTGGGTGGCCTGCTGATGTCATACTCACAGGACCGCTGAATGGAGAAGCAGGAGGAAGCGGAGAACAATAAAGACTGGCTCTTTGAACAATTCAAATTATCCCAATGTGAGAGCATGCGGTCACGGGCGACGGGCCCTCACTGCATAGCAGACAGCTTTATCATGTCCAATCGAATGAAACTCCCCGGCAGCACAGGGTCTTTATCGCAAAATCGCGGTGCCACAGCTGCCATTTGTAAATCTGGACTTCAAATGGCCGGCCTTAAAAATCCATCACATGTCCTTCTATTTCTTCAGGACTGGTTGCAATATTACAAAAGCTGCATTCCCCCCATTTCGGCTGGCATTTGGAGGAAACAATGAGCGGTCCATGGTTCAACATTTGACAATTCCAATTTGAGTGTGAAAACAGATAAGAAAAGCCTAGTTGTCTGTGCAGAACCACAAACAAGTGGTTTTATGTACAATCTCCAATAGTCACAAACTACAAAAGGCATTGATTGTGAAAGGTAGCTGAGACTGTGTGATGTATACTTCTTTTCTTTTTTTGCAAAGACAAGTCTGGGAGCATCCGCTCTAGCAGCAGTAAAGGGATCCCTGTCTTCAACAGCTATTCCCCGATGATTGCTCTGACAGAGGTGGACTGATAAGTAGCCAGGCAGGGAGAAGGAGCTCAGACGCCCACAAGTCCCCGGGGGACATGGGAGAGAGATCAGGTGAAGATCAGGCATCTCTCACTGCAGGGAGGGGACCTGCTGAAGATCAAGTGTCCATACCTCCAAGCTGGAGGTCTGCAATGACAGGAGCAGGGATCTCAGTCAGGCCGGACACTGTTTGTGCCCGTCCTGCAGGCCTTATCAAAAAGAAAAAACTCACAGATATAAAGACGCTATCTGTAGTGGGAAGGGATGATGATTAAATCCAGTAACATATTTTAAAAATAATAAACATGCCTGAAAAGCCTGTGGATACTTTAATTGGTGAACAATTTATATTCAAATAGATAGATTATATAATGCATTTTTTTTTCAATTCTGTTGTGCTAGAATGTTTGAAAAGCCAGGATTGAGTGGTTATATATAGTATGTTAGTGAGTGAACGAGAGTAGATGTCATATTATACACTGCTCAAAAAAGTAAAACACACAAATAAGACTTCCTAGATCTGAATGAATGAAATATTCTTATTAAATTCTTTGTTTTTTACATAGTTTTTTACAAAAATTTCTTGCCGGTCTGGATTTGGAGTCACACTCAAAATGAAAGTGTGCACAGTTGGATTCAGGTCTGGGGAACGGGCGGGTCAGTCCATAGCATCAATGCTTACGTCTTGCAGGAACTACTGATAAACTCCAGCCACATGAGGTCTAGCATTGTCTTGCATTAGGAGGAACCCAGAGCCAACTGCACCAGTATATGGTCTCACAAGGGGTCTGAGAATCTCATCTTGGTACATCTTGGCAGTCAGGCTACCTCTGGTGAGCACATGGAGGGCTGTGCGACCCCTAAAGAAATGCCACCCCCACAGCATTACTGACCCACTGCCACACTGGTGCAAGAAGCAAGACATTCTCCACAGCTTCTCACATCTATCACATGTGTTCAGTGTGACCCTGCTTTCATCTGTGAAGAGCACAGGATGCCAGTGGCAAATTTGCCAATCTCTGTGTTCTCTGGCAAATGCCAAACGTGCTGCACAGTGTTGGGCTGTAAGCAGAACCCCCACCTGTGGATCTCGGGCCCTCATACCACTGCCTACCACTGAAAGCACTGCCATCAAGTCTAGAAAACATCAGCCAGAAAACATAGGAACTGAGAAGTGGTCTGTGGTCCCCACCTGCAGGACCACGCCTTTATTGGGGACGTCTTGCTAATTGTCTGTAATTTCCACATGTCGTCTATTCCATTTCCACAGCAGTATGTAAAATTAATTGTCTGTCAGTGTTGCTTCCTAAGTGGACAGTTTGATTTCACAGAAGTGCGATTGATTTGGAGTTACATTCTGTTGTTTAAGTGTTCCCTTCATTTTTTGAGCAGTGTGCTATATGCTATTATTTTATGAAGCTTGCTTGTTCTGATTTATGAGTGCTTGCTTTCCCAGCACACTACCTGGTTACTTACAGGACTTTGAGATTGTAGAGGCCTCGGAAGACGGGTCCCGGGATGTGTTTGAGGAGATTGCCAGACAGCCGCCTGTGGGAGACAGAGATGGGCTTTGGTTCACTTGCAGTGCATCGCGGTGATAGCTTTAACAGACGGGCTCCTCTGGCAGACGCATGAAAGCCTGGCTGGAAACAGCGCTGGGACCAGATTAGTCCACCTACTCAAACTGCTGCAGCTGGGGTTTCAACGTCAGCCCCTCACTTTATCATTCTGCTCCTTTTATTACTTTTATTTATTTCTTTTTTTGAGAATTCATCATGACAATCTTTGATGCTCTGATGTTATGGACACCAGGGCAAAGACAGAAACAACTCAATCAACAGCACAACATTTTTGCCTACAAGCATTCTGGATATTATTTGTTCATGGCAGGATAATAAATCAACGGGGACACGGACATTTGTGGACGGGGACGGGGCCGGAACTATCTCACCCACATCCTCAAATCAATGTATTTATAAAGCAAATAAGCTAATAACCATGTGAACCTATTTAGACGGGTGGCGTTGCACGAGAATTCCTTGGCCCTGACCTGGAAGGGCTGTCTAAACACAAATCCGCTCTGCTCAGAGTGAAGACCACCCATACGTCTCCTAGCCACCTCTGGTGCATGTGAAGGCGCAGCTCCCATTTGCCAAATCGGTCCTTTTGTGCGCGCGGCGAGGGTTTGTGTACAATGGCCTTTGTTTAGCCTTTTAGTCAGACTTGCAAACATGATGGATCTGACAGCTCCCGCCAAAACAAACCAGGCCCCGACCTGGGGCCGCCGCGGCGAGCACATCCTGCAGCCCTCGGACTGACAGCTGCTCGCCGGCCTCTGGCGTTCCACCGGGGTGGGGAGATGAGGTCAGTCCCCCGGCCGCGCCAGACCGCATCCCGCTCCGGTACTTACATTTGTTATGTGCCACAAAAATAAGTAAAGGGCAGGAAAAAAGTAGGTGTTACATTTGGAAGGAAAAGGGGGGTTCGTGGTTTCCCGCCGCCCCCGTCTAAGTATCGGAGTGGCAGAAAACGGCCACCACAAAAACATCCTGCTGGCCAAAATGTGTCTGCCTCTTTTACGAGAATTTATTTTGCTCGTTAAATTTCAGTGCCTTTTACATATACTGTCCTATTAATATTATTCATTGTTTCACGGATCATTTCTTGCCATAATGCAGCGGACAGATTGCACGGTGAAATACGAATGATACGTATGTGAATTTACTTGTATGGCTCGTACCTCCGTAATAGTCGATGCGTAAGGCTACATGGGTAAATTTGTGTGAGCTGCTTTAAATTTGAGCCGCGTAAGAGTCACATCAATAAAAGTAATGTGCATTACCAAGAAGCCCGCAAACAGTCCCTGGGTCCTTGTTTTCTAGGCTCTTCTGGCTCCGAGGCTTCCCTTAAGACTCCAGACACTTTCCTTTTAAGCCACAACTGAAAGTGGTGCAGTGTGAGTCAATGTGCTTTTACATGTTCTAAGGTCATAAAAGGTGACAATGGGAAAAACATGGTGTTGATGGCATCTGTTTCAAAGTGCGGACTGAGCTGGGAGCGCCTCGACCCAACTCGATCTTAAGCAAGACAATATGGCCGACCATAGATGGTTTATCAAAGGCTTCAATAAATCAACTCTGTTTGGAGTACAATTTAATAATATGTTGTTGCTGTTTGATGTTTCCTCAAAAAAATAGACTTGTTTCTGACAAGTACTGACAAGTAATAAAGCTTTATGCAGAGGTGTTGGTTAAAACAATTTCTGTGCGGCTCACTTCTTAACCGCTGAGAAAAGTGGTGCGGAAAAGCCGCGGCTGTCGCAAGCGGCTGCCAACCGAATGTGAGCCTTCATGTGAAGATTACTGCAGAGAGGGAGGATAAAACATTTGCTGAAGTGTAGCCATGGTTCACAAGGGATGGCCGCGTATCATAACCTCCGGACGCCGCAGTGGTGGCTGAGCGGCTATGGAATAGGGAAGGTTGCAGGTTCGAATCCCGAACTGCCAAGGCACCTTGATCAAGGTACCGTCCCCACACACGGTGTCCCGTGCGCCTTTCATGGCCGCCCACTGCTCACTAAGGGTGATGGGATAAATGCAGAGGACACATTTCTAAAAGCATCAATATGACCACTCGATTGTAAAGAAGCTACCTTTTATTTCTTAATCATCTTATGTTATTACTATTATTTTTTTCTGTTTTAATAAAAAGAGGCATCATCAGTTTTATTTGGGCCAATGTGGAATCATTTATGCCACATACTTGATGTAAGTGATGTAATAGACAGAGCACTAAGGACATGATTGTTAATGTAACTTCAAGTAAGTCTTCAGGATTTACAGAAATAAATAGATAAAAAGGTCTCTGTATTTTGGAGGAACTGACACAAAGTCCTATTTTTGAATAGGAAGTCCTGAAGTCCTGTTGGAAGTCCAGTTACTATTTCTGTAAATGAGAAGGAAGACTTAGATTTACAAGTGAAGGAACCCAAAGACATGACTGACACAGCTCTAACACATCTTACATTCCTCATTCTGGACAATTTCAACCTGCTTCCATCAGTACGTCAAACACGTAGCACAAGCAGTGTTGCCAGACATGCTTGGTTCTTTTACTTCACAATTGCCAAAAATGCACTCAAAACTGTTCAAAATTTGGTTTCCCAACACCTATTCACAATTGGCATTTTTCCTGAAAAATTGCCAATTCACATGCATGTAAACTGGCAACACAAATCAAGCCCCTTCATCCCCTTCACATGATCTCTGTTATTGTCATCCAAACCTGAAGAAATATCACCGTCACTGTATGCTTGTCTACAAGACCTTAATTAAGAGATTAACACATAGAAGGCAGCATGATACATGACATGGTGCCACAGAACGTTGTGGGCTCTATGTTCCATCTGTTCCTCAGCATTGCTCTGCAAGTAATGCAGCTTGACACATGATAAAGCAGCTTGACACATGATATCGCAAGTTTAAACATGGTAAAATGTCAAGTATGTAAAGAGCCACATTAGTTCATCACTAACACTCCCAGGTGTCTCCTCAACCAAAAACGGACCAGGCTGAAGACTGAGTTGAAGACACCAGTGACCCTTCAGAATCGTTCAGAAGATGAGTTGTCAATTTCACTAGACCAAGCCAGACGAGATTTGTGTTTAGAGTGAGTTAATGTTAACAGAAATGCATTAATCTACACTGATGGGCCAAACGATGAAACCATCTGTCAAGGGGAGGGATGGATTCAGCAGCAAATAAACAGGTAGTTCTTCAAGTTGATGTGTTGAACGCATGGGGCAGTGGTGGCCTAGCAGTTAAGGAACACCGTGTACTGTGCTGCAGTGTTTCACACTGACAATCACTTCACTTTTTTCATAGAACATGGCCCACAGTAAAAGTTATTTTGAGGTTACCAAAATGATATTGTAATCAGAAACTGTATAAAACAACACACCCAAACTCTGTTTAATCCTGTATTATATATATAGACTAGAGAAATCTCGGCTCGCGCAGTAAATGAACTTCCGGTTTATAGTACCTATCCTTTCTGTATGATTCAATGCTTGTAAATGTGTTTTTTTGGTAATTGTTAAAAGTGTTTTGTTTGATAAACGTTTTTCAAATGGAATTTTTTTTAACAGTCGAGTCGGGTCCCATTACAGCTCTAACATTAATACTTTATACCTTGCAGTGTAAAACAAAGATTTTGAAAACAAAAACCTACAAGTGCAGGGGTTTTTTGCAAATAAGAGAGAGACTAGCACTAACATAAACATGCTGCACGAACACGTAAAAATGTTCCACGTTTTTCTTTTAAAACGGTAGTCAAATCAAAGGGCAAAAAGAACACCAGAACCAGGTTCAACTCGTAATTTTTTTACATAAGATATATATGTGTGTGTGTGTATATGTGTGTGTGTGTGTGAAGCCACTAATCTAATTGATGGCACAATACATTTTGTATACCATACAATGAAGGAACAGAAAATCTTGATGTAATACTTGAGTGCTGGGTTGAAGAAAGTTGAACTTATGTCATGGAAAACTGAGATATTACACATTGCGAATAAGGACAATTACAACACATAATTAGCTAGAAAAATAATTATTCAAATCCAGTGACAAGGTGGAAGAAATCGAAACGCTGCAGGGTAAGATAGTGCAGCGTTTCAGTGACAGGGATTTATCGTGAGATGGAGAAGAGGCTGAACGTGGAGCTCTTATCTGTATCAGGGTGTGGATTTCATGTACGTTCTTATCTACTTTTAAAGTGATGGAGGATCTGCTGGCAGCAATAAAGTCACAGTTCTGTCCCACTGTTGACGCAGTCTGTCTGCCCCCCTTGGCTGGGGATTGTGTGGTGTTAACCTCTGCATGAGACTTTATAACCAGAGCAAGTGTAGGGAACCATACCGAGTTGGTTTATGTTCAGCTTCCCCCTGCTACAAGGCATATGGTCTGCGGCATGGAGACATCTGTTGCTAACCAAGCATAGCACTTTTTTCCAAGGAGGGAAATACGTGTCATCTGACTACAAACTTCCAATTTCAGTGACATCGCGTCTCACTGGATTCTTTTTTATGTCACTGGTCACTTTTTGCCACATTTTTCCTCTCGGTTAAAATGTAATGGTTTAGCTTATAATGGGGCAATAGAATGAAAATGACTCTTCTCCTGAGTATTCAGAGTGTAGTTGTTTTCAACAGCCTGTTTTCATTTTAGTTTTAGTCTAGTCTTTGCATCAAGCTGTCATTTTAGTTATTATTAATCTTAGTCACGTCCATACTCATTTGGTCAAGTTTCAGGTGACTAAAATAGTACAAACACCTAGTAACATTTTCTTTTAATCAAACCCATTTCACAATTTAAACAAGGTTATCTTATTATTATATTATTCAGGGCCAGCTCTAACACATTTGGAGCCCAAGGCAAGATTTTAAAATGGCGCCCCCTTGCATCACAGTAGATTCCACTGGTGGTGTAGATATACTCACAAGTAACTGAATAGCTTTGTCTTAGAAATTCTTTTATTTTAAGAAACCAATTGAAAATCTAAAATACCTGAGCTTGGTGATGGAGGGCTTTCTCAGCATTGAAAAACTGACACTAATTATCTGGGCAACATTCTCTAACAGCAGTCAAGTTGTCATTGTTTGTGTCAAACAAGTTGTGAATATGTTGTAACATTGAAATAGAAGATGGCTTTCTCTGTGCTTGAAGTGATGCTCGAAGTGCCTATGGATAGGGTCAGTGAAATTTTCGGAAGATTTCATTTACAAGTAGCAGAATAACGTGGCGAATTCCAGGATGCCTTTTTAATGGTGGTTGTGTTGCATTTTACCGAAATACAATGCTGGCATTTTGTGATAGGCCAGACCCTTTCTTTTTTTGATTGGCTGGTGAGTGACAGGCCCTAGGACCCAGCGGTGAAGCGTTTGTTTCGTAGTGATGCACTACTGTGCCTCCGGATGGGACATACAGGACATACAGTGATATAATGCGATATAACATGATTAAACGAGAGGAAATAACGTCTCATCTCATCAACGATGTGTTAATGCTGTGGGGTCTAGTAATTTCATTCTCTCTCCTTTAGAAATAATATTCTCTGGTCTGGTCTAGTAATCAACAGCATGTATGAGTGATTATAAAAATTATAACATGAAGAGATTTGGTGTGCTATCTCTTGGTTTTGGCAACCCTCAAAGTGCTTGGTTTGTATTAGCATTTGGCTGCTTGTATGTGTGAATGGAAGTTTTACTTTTTACACATTTGAGAGAGTAGACAATTTTTGAATCAGTTTAATTCTGGGTTATTCGTCTGAAAGTGCGCCTGCATACTTTAAATTATATGTTTTTTTGTAACTGAGGAATTAGCTTATGAGCAGGCCAGCTCTTGGCTCCAAGAAGCTTTGTGCTGATTACAGTAATGTGTGTCATAAAGGTTCTCTTTAAACTGTAATCAACTGAAATGTCTAGGTCTGTAGCTCCTTTTTTCTTTTATATGTTATTTCCTGCCCTGAAGCTTTATGAAAAATGAATCGTCAGTGGACTTTTGCAGCTTTTTAGGGACTACAGGGTCAGGCTTAAAACCAAAGCACAATAGAAAATGTGCTTATTAGCTTGATCCACAGCACAGTAAAACCCACACCCCATCCAAGTGTAAGACGTACGAGTGAAGACAGAGGAACAATGAAAAATGAAGAAGGAGGGGATATTTAGAGTGATGAACGCAGCACTTCAGGCATTTACTTCGATGTGTGTGGTACACCAGGCACCGCACCAGACGTGTTCCCTGAGGAGCAGCGCTGGAACAAAAGCATGGGGGGCTTTTATGTACAGAACTTTCGCCTCAATTCCTCATGTCGGCCAGGCCAGATTTAGACAATTTATTACGCTGCTAAAGCACACTTCCTCTCACCTTCTCCATTCTCCACACAGATTAGGGAAAAAATCTCAATTTACACAGAAATGTTTTTGTTTTACTTTTGAGACTCTTATCTTAATAATCTTGATGTTTCATTTCTGATGGGTTACATTACCTCATGGCTCCGTACTCTCAGTAGTGGCACACGCATGCAGCTTTTAACCAAAAATGCACCAAACCTTTTTATTTTTCATAAAAAGTGCGGAGGTGCCAGAAGTATGGCCCCCACCCCCACATATGTTGAGCAGAAGCTGGGCCTTGTTGCGTGTGTGGTGCACGTCTCAAACATGAAGGCCGCTGCATTGAACCAGTCGTGCTGGCTGTGAGCGGTTAACGGCACTGGCACCATGGGCCGCCTAACTCGCTCCACATGGCCGGGGTGGATTGCTCAGTGACCCGGGTTATGGGTTGTTACAGCTCGGCCTGGAAAGGACACCCCCGGGGCCGTGCTTCACCTGCACCTGTGAGCGTCAGAGTCCTCCGGCGCGCCGGTTCGACCTGGACGGCGTGCGTCCTCGGGTATGCACCATATCGCCTGAATGACAGCTGAAAGCCCAGGCTGCTATCACCATCCCTGCAGATAAAGTATGTGCTGAAAGGCTCGGGCCAGCCCTCGCTCAGCCTGCATGAGTGAGTTTCGCACCCAGACAGATCGCTGGGAGCGATTAAATACTTTCCTTACCGTTTCTTGTCATAGAAGATTTTACCGGGGTAAACAAAAAGTAAACACGTTGTCCAATTACACAAACCAGGTCCGTAAATACACACTGGGCACGTGTCAGTTCGTGTTGTTGTGGAAAAATGTTTTGGTCTGCTGTGTTAAATGTCCCTAACTGCTAAATGGGAACATTTGTGTGTTTAAATTAAGTGAACCTCACATATACAATACACAGCAGCCGTTTTTACGCACGATGTTTCACCAATTACCTCCCATAAATGATTTATGGAGACTTCAGCAGTTTACAGAAACAGAGTGAAGGGACGTTAGTAGACAGAGATGATGGAGCGCTGATGAGATGGAAATGGAGCACAGAAATACAAGGCGCAGTAAAGAGAGCTATGTAGAAATGTAGAGATTGAAATACAAAGACGTTTAGCGTTTAGGAGTATCGACGCTCACGGCAGGACTGAGGTAAATACAGAGGAGCAGCCACAGGAAGATGTGGACCCTGAATCTAACCTGTGTTTCTTTCACTTCCTGGCAATTGGCACATGCCCACACGGTTGTTATTGTTCTTTTTGTCTCCTTTTTGGCCCTTGTGCCTTTTTTGAGTTTACTAAATCCCTTTTTTGTCCTAAAAATGCCACTCCTTTATAATTAAAGTAATATAACTAACTACAGCTTAATTAAAAGTAATATAACTAACTAACTGATTCTTGTGAATATTTGGAAAAAGTCCTCAATGTGGCAACAAATGACATGCATGCATAGTACAGTTGTCTGTTCAGGGGGAGATAATTCGTTTTTTTGCAAGCAGCTAGATCACTACTACAGAGCCCCTTAAGTACCATGAAATGGGAAAAAAAAAGTTATTATCCTTTGTGCACAACATTTACATTTACATTTATGGCATTTATCAGACGCCCTTATCCAGAGCGACTTACAATCAGTAGTTACAGGGACAGTCTCCCTGGAGCAACTTAGGGTTAAGTGTCTTGCTCAGGGACACAATGGTAGTAAGCGGGATTTGAACCTGGGTCTTCTGGTTCATAGGCGAGTGTGTTACCCACTAGGCTATTACCACCCTGCACAAGTTTCTGTACCACAGTTTCTATAAAATAGCTTCCAATAACTCTTGAGTCACTGCTTTTTTTGTAGGAATTCAGACAAATTATTTTTCATGAGAAGTCGTGGATACACACATTAATAAGCACAGCAAAAGGTTTTAACTTGTCATATGAATCATCTTGTTAAATATAATTAGGTCCCTTTGAGAAATACTGTCTCCTGTGAAATTTTCCCCAAACTTTGTAATTGTTCCTGGATTTATGGTGGTAGTAGCCTAGTGAGTAACACACTCGCCTATGAACCAGAAGACCCAGGTTCAAATCCCACTTACTACCATTGTGTCCCTAAGCAAGACACTTAACCCTAAGTTGCTCCAGGGGGGACTGTCCCTGTAACTACTGATTGAAAGTTGCTCTGGATGAGGGTGTCTGATAAATGCTGTAAATGTAAATGAGGTGCCACTGACTAAAGCACCGTCCCCACACACTTCACCCCAGGCACCTGTCATGGCTGCCCACTTCCCACCAAGGGAGATGGTTAAAAGCAGAGGACACATTTCGTTGTGGCTCTGCTTGCTGTGCTTCACAATGACAATCACTTCACTTTCAATATTCCATCAGCTGAGCCTGTTATCTTTCAGTAAACATAGAAAATAAGTAAAAGTGAAGTGATTGTCATTGTGATACACATCACCACAGGTGCACACAGTGAAATGTGTCCTCTGCATTTAACCCATCACCCTGAGTGAGCAGTGGGCAGCCATGACAGGCACCCGGGGAGCAGTGTGTGGGGACCGGATCTGGATTCGAACCGGCAACTTTCTGATTACGGGGCTGCTTCCCTATCTGCTAGGCTGATTAGAATTCTGTCCCCCCCTGGAGCAACTTAGGGTTAAGTGTCTTGCTCAGGGACACAATGGTAGTAAGTGGGATTTGAACCTGGGTCTCCTGGTTCACAGGCGAGTGTCTTACCCACTAGGCTACTACCACCCATGTCTATGTGCCAGTGCAGCAATAATTTCATTGACATTACAAAATGAAAAAAGAACTTGATTAGCCCTCTATACAGAATACAGATCAATGAAGGTTTTAGAACAAAATACTTTAAATAACTTGTGCAAAGTTCCTGGTACTTTAGGGGCTCAGTACATTACCCTTTGTTAAGTTTTCCTGAGGTTAATTGGATGAATTTGCTAGAAGAAAAGGGTGTCAGTGAACATTTGAGAGGAAATTATCCATTGTGTCAAATTTAAAGCAAGGTGGATGATTACATTCACTTGTAATCATTCCTCTGTCCTTGGTAGAAAAGACTTAATATTAACATCTTACTGGTACATCCCATCTCTTTCGCTTGATGAGGTCTGATGAAATGGTTATAGGAGAGGATTGCAGAGAATATTATTTTCCATCAGTTCTTGTAACTATGACAAATCTGGGAGATTGTAAGTATGGATAATATAATTGAAAAGATAACATGAATTAGATTTAATGAGTAATGACACTTGACACAGCAACACCTTTTTTCTCTACATATGACCTGAGTAATGCGATGTCGATTCTAGCCCTGGTCTTTTTTCGGTCTTGGTCTCGCCTTAGTGTGTCTTTGTCTCGGTCTTGGTCCCGATACCCTCTGTTCTTGGCAATGTTTTCTCGGTTTAGGCAGTCTTGACTACAACACTACCTGGAGGCCCTGTTCTACACCTTGCTGTTTAGCAGATATTAATATCAGTATATTATCAGCATATATTCCTGTATTTTCGTGTTGGAGTTAATTTATACAATCTCCTACATCAGCTAACTCACAACACCAATGGGGTGGGTGCACTCTGCATTAATCTCGATATGTTACGTTTCCTGCAGGCCAATGATTGTACACAAACCAGTGGTTTTCTGAGACACCCTTCTCAGATCTGCATACCAGAGATGGTTCCGATGGTCCTCAGAAGCACTCACGTCTACAAATACATTACACTTGTATATGTATATCATCTAGCATAGTCTGTATGTATTATCTGTATTAAAATCTTCATAATGTACATTTTCATCATTGTGTTATTGTAAGATGGGACATCTTGGAGACATGACATTCCTGTGCCTTTGTTGTGCATAGAGATTCAACACCTCCGTTTTTGCATCCCTTTGTCAAATTGCATTCCAACACCCCCCGAGCCAAACGTGTGAGCTGCCGGCCGTCGGGACCACCTACCCTCTTTGTCTTGCCCAGACATGAGGCCCCCGAGCCAAACGTGTGAAGTGTCGGCCGTCAGGACCGCCCACTCTCTTTGTCTTCCCCAGATGGGAGGCACCGGGGGCGTGACATCAGAAACAACAGGTTCTGATTGATCTATGACAACTTCCTGTAGGCCAGGGGTCACATGTGGGGAAGGGACTTTACTTTTCTTTCCCAGCTGTCTTTCCATCGAAACTGGATCTTCTGGTTTTCGAGTCTGCCCTATCCTCTCATTTCTTCTCATGGCTTCTCTTCTCTCGCTCTCTCTCTTTACTCTTTCTTCTCATTTTGTTTTCTCTGTAACATTGGTACCTTTTTACATACAATATTCACATGTAACTGCAATAATTATTTACCAGTGTTAATAAATTAGAAACTGTTCATTTTTTAATCTCTATTGTGCCACACCTCTTTCTGCCAAGTTGGAGTGGTTTGAATACAGTGCTTTTGTGTGGAGGGAGAAATAGTTTTTTACACTCTGTTCTCTCACCCCACCACGGTCTTTTTACATTATTAAATTGTATTAAATTGTGGCAAAGATTGTTTGAAAATTGGTTGTGAGCTGTGTTTAAGATGCATGTGTGTCAATTCTGAAAAAACGAACATTATAACTCATACACACACACACACACATATATATATATACATAACTTTCACTTGGTTGAGGAATCTTCTGAAGAGGAGAGCACCGCACCGTGTCGAGTGTTTTTGGAAGATAATCGTAAAATGACAGCATGCACACAGTAAAAAGCCCAGCTGGGCTTCCACCTCATCGGCTGCTCACCTTCTTTCATCTCCGCTGTCATCCCCACTGACAGAGGTGAAAAACTATCGTACTTTCTTCTTTCCTTCTTTTCATTTCAACGTCCGTAATGAAAACATCAGATGGAAGAGCTTAGCAAGGGAACGCAGGCGTGTGTAGCTGCAGCCGGGTGGATTTAACCATTTATCACGACCCGTTGGTCCTGCTTCTCCAAGCCTCTAATCTCCACGGTAGGCTGAGTTGGTCTGGTTGAAGGGATGTGGACGTTTTAACACACCAAACCAGTTAATAAAGAAAACAAGTGCATCTTGGTTAACCTTGAGAAGTTGGCTAGAACCAGGGCAAATTGCTGAAGGTGGCTATCAAATGGGAATGAGCGTGTCCTCCAATGACGCAATATTTCTCCAGCTACCTTCCATCTGTAACTCGAGCTCTGGTGTTACTGCCTGGGATGGAGGTTCTCCTGATCACAGAAACTCCCTGGCTGTGATTGTAGAATATAATATACACATGCACATAAATACAGATAATATGCAAATTTTAACAGTTTTTGTACCTACCTACTACTATTAATTCTTTTTTTTTATTTATTTTTATTATTTCATTCATTCATTTTATATTACAGTTTATAATGCTGTTATTTATGTGAATTGTGTTTATTTATTAATAAAATAGTGTGTTATGTAATCTTATTGTTTTATCTATTACTATAGCTATCACAAACACGACAGATTTTCTTGTCTCCAGTTCATCCCAAACCTACGGAGTCCCTAAAGGGACATAAGTCATTTATATGAATATGTATATGTACAAGTTCAAATAAGAAATAACGTGCAGCCAAGTTATTATATACAATTGAAATGGAGGATCTCGTACTACTATTACAACTGCTACTAGTAAAAATAATGTAATTGGTTCATGTTGCATTTTTGTTGTTGCCATTATCCATATAACAATGTTATTAATATCAGATTGGACAGGCAGGGGTTAACTCAAAATGCACCAAAAGTGAGTCATGGACAAAAGGCGTCACAGATATGAATAATTAGAGCTGTCAGTCCTTCTGCGGGATTATTGTGTCGGAAAGTCTATTGTTCCACCGGAGACGTTGGGTTGAGGGAGTAGCCGCTTGGAGCCGCACGCTGGGAGCATCATCTCGCTTTGACAGGGCAACTATAAATATTGATATCTGAGGAATATTACATTTCCTTCATCGTCGGCATGTGCGCTCTGTTCCCGACACCATCTGCCGGGGCCAAGCTTTTGAAATCGGAGGTATTTTTCTTCTCCTCTGCGGCCCTGTCGGTCCTCCGGCGTGAGGGAGACACCAGGTGCTTTCCACCCCCCACCCCACCCCCGGTAAATGCTCGCCATGCCGCCGGCTCGCGCTGCCTGAACAAATTGCCCCTCTGGGGCGCTGCCGGGCATGACGGCCCACTGGTACCGTCTGGTCACTGAGCACACGCCCCGTTATGGAGAAGTAGACTAGGACCGGGCTGCGGCAAATGGGAAAATTAGGGAATTACTTCTGAGGTTCTGAGTTCAAATCCTGACTTGGCCCTTGTGTGAATAACTTTATTGACCGGAAAATGACATTGTTATGTCATAAAAATGTCTTTAACTTTAAAAAACATTTGTTAACCGTAATTGTCACTGTCCCATGGAGCCCAAGACAGATTTCACCGTCTTTTGTTCACTGATAATTCGGGGGGGTGAAAGTGATTATTGGTCATTTTGAAACACCCATCCTGCGAGCAGTGGGGACTGGGGACAATGGTATCTCGGTGGCACTATGAAAACTGGTAGCTGTGAGTCCATTTCTCAGCCCTGCATACGCTGGATTGGAATTTCGTCTGTCGCATCATATCAGTTGACCTCTTATTGCTAACGTGATCATGCCGAGGTCCGGGACGTTTTTTTTTAACCCTGGAATCACCGTAACAGAAGCCATTTGTTCATGGAACATGAGCAGATACTTACAGTTCCGACAGAAAGGGGAGGTTCTGGAACGCTTCTGGCTGGATCTCGCTGATGTTGTTCATACTCAGGTCTCTGTAGGGAAGAAAGGAAGTGTTGCTTTAATATGGAAATAAAAGTGGTCCTGTCGTGGCGTTCAGAGCGCCCGGAAGACATGACGTATGCCGTAAACTCGGCTAATCACGTTCCCTCTACGGCTTCGGCAATCAGGAAAGCATTGGTTGTATCTACAGAGCAATGAGACATAATCGCTGCCTTTTTCCGGCACCACAACAACATAGTCGCATGGAAGACATCCCATGCCGCACATTAAGGCCGCCTTCATTATTTGCCCTCCCTGTTAATTAATGCAGGCCGGGAGGAGGCGGGAAGGTGGTGCAGCGGACGCTTCGGCGCGTTGTCGTCTCCGCTGCCAGCAGAGAGGGCGGGTCTGACTGAAGGCCGTCCGGGGGGGTCGGGGCGGCACCTGCAGTGTGACCCCAGCCTCCCGGTGAGGAGGCCTGGCTTTGTCCACTTCCCCGCCAGCCGACCGAGACCCCTGTTAAATGAAACATGTGGTTTCTGATATCAAAGACACTCTACACCTGTGGATTTTACCATCCATCAGAGAGGGAGAAACTGATGGAGGGAGAGGAGAAGAAAAAAGAGAAGCATAGAGAGAGAGAGAGAGAGAACTTTCCACACTGAATCACTGCTCGGCAGCTGCAATTTCCTCTTGGTCCATTTTTTTTGAGGATCCCTGTTCCAGATGTTTTCCTACCTCTAATCTAGCCATCTTACTCTCTGAGATATATTTCATCTTCTGTCCTTTCAGACCTTCAAAATGTTGCCTTTTCAACTCATAGAATCCATGCAGGCTCTTGTGAAGGACAGTAGCGGGGACCTCAGAAGGAACAGTCCAGCATCTCGCTGTTGAAATCCTCAACCTGCTGGCGGTGGAGTAACAGCTCTTGTGAAAGTTGCGTTCCCCGATGAAACAAACAGCATCAGCATTCACACATATGACGCACGGGCAAATCAGTACCACGTGCGTTTGGAACAATGTCTAAGGTAACAGCTGAAGGGGAAATCTCCTGAAGAATATGATGTATTGCTGCAGTTGCTGGAAAGTCTTACTGATCTCCTCTGGAGCTTCGGCATGCAAAACTCATCTTGATTGCAAACTCGTTGGCTGTGCGTCCCCTCTGATACCAACACTAAATCTAGCACTGGAGTTCGGTAGAGCAGAGACCTCGATCCCAGTGATCTGAGGGCCATGTTCCCACCATTGCCTCCCGATGCTCATTCTCTCACCGAGCACACACAAAATGAGGAAATGAAATGAACGAAACGCGTCGACCTGGCTGTGCATTTTAAATGCAGCGTGGAATGATGGCATGGGGCTGTGTTAAGACATTTTAAGACAGCGCATTTGACCAAAGGGAAAAAAAAACATGTATAAAGTCATTGGCTGCTTATCAGACGTCTAAACGTGTGCATTGCATAAAGCGAAGTGTAAAATAAAATTAAATGTAAAATTTACATTAATTACTGTACATACTGTATACGTTTCACTGTTATTAAAGGTGCATCGGCGGTGCTCCAATTTAATTTGTCTACAACCAGGTCTGTTCTAAGATCTGCTTTCCCAGGTCATCTTGATAGCAATGCGTCATAAATCTGGCAACCCTGCCTTCCTAAGGTGCCTGCTGATTGTATAATAGAGTATTACAACAGTACCTTGTCCAATGTGGCAAATAAAGGAAAAACTCAAACTAGACGTGCAGATGCTCTGGGGGAATTTTATGGACCAACGGATCACGGAGGTCACTGCAAATCAATCAAAATCCCATTTACCTTCATCATGTGATGCAACATTTTCATTCCTGAGGTAATATGTAGCTCATAGGTTGACATAATCTTAATACAGGTATACAGCTACTGAAGTGAATTGTTGCCTCACTATAGAAGAAGGCTGAAACTCAAAGGAAATTCTTAAAACCATTGCTTGGTCTGCATCTCCTTTTTTTCCGTAATGGCACGAAGAGCACAAAAAGAAACAAAATCAGACCACCATGCTAGAAAACATAAACCAAAAGTCTGAACAAATTCATTGCTAAGATTTTGATACCAAGCTATTTATTTTTTTGTCAGCCTGTCAACCATGACAAGATGAGATGTTAATTTGCTCTGGTGGGTCCCTGGAACACATCATGGTGAGAAAAAACAGGGCCACGGCCCGACTGCCAGAGTATTTGCTCTGTTTAGTGTTGTTTTAATGCAGTTCACTGTACATACCGAACTGAGAGTAAACATTGGAGATGAGCAAATATAAGTTTTAACTTGGGACGGAGTATTGTAAATAGCACACTGAATTACACTTCATCACATGATTCATTCTAATTTATAATAATGCCAGTCGATGTTTAATCTGTTTTCTGTTGTGTGTGTGATGACTGAGGTTTTTTATAAGCATTAGATACTTTTGGGGAATATTGTTCCCAGATGAGTAGATTAAAGGAGATTAAATATATTGACATATTTATATTAATAAATATGAAGCAAATAGTCGACAACCAAAGAAAACATGCTTCCCAAAATGCAGTTTTACTGTGTGTATTTACACGGGTTTTCTCCAGATATGATGGTCGAAAGAAGCTGTCTTTAAAAACAGATAAGACACAGACATATAATAAAGACAACTATTCTGCAATTTTTTCAGTTGTTTTGAAACTGGAAATTTTACTCAAGTACAGTTTTACCCAAGTATCTTCATCTTTGTCATCTGTTTTAATCTTTGTCACAAATGATGACAACTAGACTGCTGCTAGATAGTGTTGCCCAGATAATTAGTGCCAGTTTTTCAATGCTGGGAGTCTGTAGCCTAAACTTTTTACAGCCTGTTCACTGACCACTCCTTTTCTTTACAAGTAGTCTTATTTCATTATGTAAAACTGTGGAGAATAGAATACAAAAACTCTCTCTCTACACACAAAACCACTGTATTAAAACCACTACAACTTGATGTTACCTGGCAGAAAGAGGCATGGCACAATTTCTAATTTATTAACCCCAGTAAATTATTACTGCAGTTACATTTAAATATTGTATGTAAAAAAGGTACCAATGTTACAGAGAATAGTGTTGATGATGTCATTTCCGCGAATGCCTCACTTCTATTGGCCGCTCTCCTCCTTGTCCTGCCTCTATCCTCATCATTAGCACAGAAACGGTGCATCCTGGGGAAATCTCATTGTTGGACTGGATCAAAGTTCATGGGATCTTTAAAATGTTTTATGAAGGAAAATAGTTACATTTACATTTACAGCATTTATCAGACACCCTTATCCAGAGCGACTTATAATCAGTAGTTACAGGGACAGTCCCCCCTGGAGACACTAAGGGTTAAGTGTCTTGCTCAGGGACACAATGGTAGTAAGCGGGATTTGAACCTGGGTCTTCTGGTTCATAGGCGAGTGTGTTACCCAATGGGCTACTACCAGCCTGTTGAAACATAGTTTGTACATCATACTGCCTAAAATTGAATGAAACAATTAGTGCTGTTTTTTTTTGTACATTTTTAGTCCTTTTTTACATCAAGTAAATTAAAGTAACTAAGTTAATGTACATTTTAAATTAAGTATTTTTTTTTTACTTTTAATCAAGTAGATTTTTAGATGGATTTTACTTGAGTATAATTTAAGCAAAGTAAATTCTACTTTTACTTAATTACATTTTTTCAGTACTCATCCCACCTCTGTATAACTATCACATTGTGATGCTGTCTTTGTACAATTACAGTTTTCTTTGTGTCCTGGAAATGTTTGATAGAAGGTACTTGGGCATTGCACTGAAGCTCTGAAATATTAATACATTTACTACCTGAAGTGAAGACAAGGGTAGATAGATGTCATGAATCTGAAGGAGGAGGTGTAAGGAGGTGAATTGATGTTGAGACTGACACTTTAACACACAACAGTTCTTTCTATGGTACGTAATTCACACAGGCTGCATTAAAAAGCGACAACCAACAACAGCCTGGACCCGTCCCAACACCCGCACCAAGGCCATGCATTAGATAGGGCTGGCATCAATGCAGTACGCTGTATAATGTCTGCATTTTTTATTACGTTTTTTTATCAAACTGATGCAATTAGCGTCCCTGCTCACGACCCTGAAAGACCCTAGTCCGTACCCTAGCTCACAAGGACGATAGATGGACAGAATGATTTGTATGATGTGTCTTGTGTGATTTGAATATTATTCAGTACTAACGATGAACCTTGAAAGAAGGAAGTGTGATAGAAGAGCCGGAATTTTAAATGGATTTAACACAGATGACAGTACTACAACTCTGGAGATGAACAATGACTAGAACTGAATCTTGATCGGATCTCGATGATTCCAGGTCATGTTACTCTGTTTGAAGTCTCCTGCCCTGCAACTCTGCTGAAGGCATTGAAGACTAAATACATTTTCTTCACTCTGCCTTTTGATGAATGTAGGCAAAAGGAAAACTGATTAGAGCTGGTTGAAGGTGATGAATCATCACTGAGAAAACACACATTTCTGATGTCATTAAAATCTTATTAAAAAAAGAGCCAATTTAGTGGTGGGAGGCACTCAAAACTTCTTGCTCAAGGAATTCTGCGCTGTGACATGACCAGACTCCTCAGCCGATCATGTCAAGGCAGGGCCTAGAGGAGGCTGTGCAACACCCCATCTTTGAAGTTGATCTGGAGGGTCTTGTTCTTCCAATGTGTCCTGGCAGAGGTATGCTTTAATCTCACGCTGGTTCGCCATCATCAAAAAGCGGTTTGGGGGACCGAGGACTCTTCCCGGCACGCAGACGAAACCCTCACTAAAGAAATGAAAGTCGAAGGGCTTGGGTGCCGGAGGAACCGCCACGAACGACCACAGTGGTCACATGCAAGCAGAGACAGTCGTTTTGCAAACAGCAACGTAATTGAGTACATTCGTATAGTTGAGTACAATATACAGAGAAAATTCATGCATGCCAACTGATGCTCATCTATTACTTTATTCAAATGTGTTCGTTTCACTGATTTTGATTGATGGTCATTTGAAAAATGCATCCATTTCAGGCCAGACCAGTCTGTTGGACACTATCAGCTGGACGGTACTGGAAAGGAAGTGGCACATAGTGGCACAACGTAATTCTGCACACGTTTCGACACATTTCTGCTTCTTGCACACGTTTCTGATTTCCTTTCTATTATTCAGTCTGTTTCCTTCACACCTGCACAAACACACACACACACACACACACATTTCCTTGAAGCCGGTAGCTATGGGGGTGGGGGGGGGCTGGCGTTGTGTAAAGTGCTTTTGTAATGACTTTAGAACGGACCACCCAGGAGAGACCGGTGACTTGCTCAGTGGCAACAAAAGGACATAATGCCACGCTCATCATGTTACACCTACATGTTGAGCAGCGCTGCGGAGGTCCTCTCAACCCCGTTCCGCTGCATTACCTACTGTACTTCTAATTAGATCTTGAACATTTTCACACCCTCAGTGTCCTCTAATCCTTCATCAGAATAATAATAGCAATATTAACAAGATGTGGGCTGTACCAGATAAAGAGAAGATACAAGGTAGTTTATGTGGGTGGGGGTATGTGTACAACATTACTATTAATTGTACTGAATCCACATCACAGGGCTCACACTCCAAACCGAGCCGCAGGAATCCGCAGGTTCCACCTCTTCCTGTCAAACCCGGCGCTCGGTTGAACCACCGCTTTTAACCTCCTCTGTCATCTTTACAGCCGACGTGTTTGTGTAAATATTACGAAAGCCACAAGACGTGCAGGGCGTCCTTCAAAGTGCCGAAAACATCCCTCCCTCTCATTCTGTCCTTCAGTAAAAGTACGCGTTCGGCCTCCTTGAAAAGGCTGTCTGGCTTCACATGCTCTTCACCCAGCCGCACAATGACACAGGAAGCAGGAAACAAAGTGCGCTTCCTGTCATCCACCTTTTAAAAGGCCTGCTTTTCTTTTACGTGCCGTTAAACTTCCTGAGCACAATATTCCTCCATTGTGGTCGGGAGCAGCCCTCTTTTCATCGGGGCACAATGAGGGCCGCCAGTCTTTCACCTGGAGAGAAACGCGCACACACCCGCTCCTTTTAGCTCTCCATCCACATCCCCCTGGTTTCTGCTCCTCCCTCGCTTTCAGTCCTTCCCACAAGCAGCGGCACGGCACCGAAATATTCCGGAGGATTCTGTTCTGCTCCTGCCCGACACTCCTATCTGTGAACATCTTGGGCGCATTCATGGAATAGTTCCGGAATAACGTTACATACCCGCCCAAAGGACCGCAAAAACCCAATTTATTTGAGGCCATTTCTTTCAAGAATAATAAGAACCGTAGTTACAGTCTACTGTACCAGACGCCCTTATCCAGAGCGACTTTCAATCAGTAGTTACAGGGACAGTCCCCCCTGGAGACACTCAGGGTTAAGTGTCTTGCTCAGGGACACAATGGTAGTAAGTGGGATTTGAACCTGGGTCTTCTGGTTCATAGGCGCGTGTGTTACCCACTAGGCTACTACCACCCCTAGTTTCTAAATACAAATGAATGATTCCTTATATTTATTTAAAATGCTGATTTAAAATACTTAAAAGCCGTCTTCCTTTGTAGTATCCTTTCCAATGCAGTAGATATTCACACACACACACACACACACACACACACACACACACACACACACACACACACACAATTCTGTCTCCCACGCACATGCAGGATCAGAACTGCCATTGTACATCCCATTAGCCCTCCATCTGAATGCAGACAAAGGTGCTTCACTTGATTTGAAAGTCAGGGGTTAAAGGTCGACCCAGGCAGGAAATGGAGCGGCACGCAGAGATTCCTCACACATGTTTGAAACCCGTCGTTCATTGCAGCGCACAATCAACAATATAAAGCCGTGCAGAGCGCGGCAGGACCCTTTCGCTTACGTCGAGACCTCGGTATGTTTACTTCTCCAGATGCATAATCATACGCATCCTTCTGTAGAACCACGGAGCATAAATCGGATATCGCATCCCAATTCGCTCTTTAGGTCAATCAGCCGGGTGTTTTTTTTGACAGACATTAACATGGACAGCCATGTCACTGTTTCTCCGAATCATCCTGAGTGCCTTCGTCCTCATTATTTCCAGCATTTGAACTCTGGGAAGAGCGAGAGTTACTCAACTAGCGGGCATTTACTTCTGGAAACGTTCCATTCTCCGACTCGTTCGAGAGGAAGATCTGCTCCAGGCAGTGGGGCTCGTCGGCACGCCTGCCTCTTCATGACTTCAAACGTGCCTTTAAAAAAACAAACAATGGATAATCGGGCCCTTTAGAAGCAAGCGCTCGGCGAATAGGGGACGGCGGTCCGTATGTCCCTTTCCCCCAACTCGCTTAAACACAGAGCACGAGAGCAGACAGAAAATGTCACTTCCAATTCATAAAGCCGTTCGGAAAACCCCGCCCCCACGGCACCCTGACCAGACCCTTAGAAGGGGACATTCCTCCACGTCCTGTCCCTCCGATGGCGCTAAGTGTTGCTGTGATCTTCCCTTTCATTCCCGACTCCTGTTCCCTGGCACGGGATCCCCGCCCTCCGCGTGGGGGCATTAGCATTGATCCTCCGGGGTCTTTGATGCTACTGCAGGGATTTGGGCAGTTATTAAGTGTCATTAACGCGGGGTCATTAATCACCTGCCTGCCAGCGAATCTGGCTGATGCCAGGCGGCACATTATCTCTGCCACACTTGGCCGGAGATCAGAGCAACTGGAGAGGAGGAGAAAAACAAGGGTCCTGCTATGCGGCGCACCTTGCCGAAGCTCCGCCCACGTCGCCCTGTCAACAGCCATGGACCCTCCTCTTCCCGTTAATCCTACTGTACTAATGAGACTCACTTTGCCAAACATGATTGCTTTGAGGACAATCAGGACCGTCCGGGTCCCGGGACAAAGGCCGCATTGTGTGGTTACAGGGAGAGGGGGCTGCTGACATGAGGACGGGGTCTGGAGCTTCCCATGGACGGCGCAGGAATCCGTGCAATGTGGACACACATCGTCTCCACCACCCCCCCAAACACAAAGCCATGTTCAGAAACGGCTCAAAAGAAAGTTGCAGGGGCAGGGCCAAGGGTTCGAGGTGGAAAGTGAATGAATGAGGGACCAGCATTACTGGTCCATAGCTGGGATTCCAGGAGGAGCAGACCAGTGCGGTCTGGAAGTAGTCTAACGCTCGTGCGCTCATCCGTATTTTCACTACAACCGGCTCAATTGTCCCCTGCTGGAAAAAAAAGACGATACCTCTCAGCTTCAAAGGTTCAGGCACCCTCAACAATGCGCGCGAAATAATGGCCGCTTCCCCTTCCGTTGTCTGGCTGTTTATCAGCTCGGAATCGGGGCCATCTCCAGAGCTTTCACGCTGAAACCCCAGAACAGGATGAGCCGCTAAAGCAGAACACACTCGCTGTTGTTCGCTTCCCCCTAAAAGGCAAATGCTATTGTTGTCTTAATACCCGTCCCTGCTGAGCATCTGTCCTGCAGCATTGGCTTTTTGAAGGTGGGGCACATGAAACCTCACCCCACCCCTCTTGAATGACTGCACCTTTGTTCCAGACGGAAGCAGCTCTTGTGTGCACTGGTTTCACTGCGCCGCACTCGACAAAGACACGGCGTCGCCTCCAGTGACGGAAGCGCGGAGGTGGCGAAGCAAGCCGAAGGTTAATGCTGGGGGGGGGGTGACCCTGAGACCCCGGGCACACACCTTTTTACAGGTGTTGACAGGAATAACAAATGGTCTCTGATCACGAGCGAAGTGGACAATGGGGCAGCTGGAGGAGGCGGAGCCTGAGACGGACGAGAATTTGGTGGTTTTGGGGCTGTAACAGTTTACATGAGGATACAACATAATAATATATAAGTAATATAATAAGAGAAAAATAACATAGAAAGTAGTACACCATGTTTCCTTGTTGAGGGGGTGCTTTGAAATTAGACCTCAGTTGCGGTTTTGTCGTTCTCGAATAAAAAATAAATCTTAAACGAAATAACATGATATGAAATATGCTTATTTATGTTATCATTGACAGCAAAATATGTTTGAAAATGGCCTTGGTAAGATGAAAAATAAACCGATTTGTTCTAGGGCTGGGAGATGGTCCCACATGATCTGTGCTGATGGTGGAAGACAAGTAAACTTCGGGGTCTGTGTGTGGTGGCAGTCTCATCCACGAGCACGTCTTCATTAGAGGCTCGGCAGGGACGGATTACCGATAATTGCAGGTATTCATCTTTCATCCTGCTCTGATCTCAAAACAACAGCCTCCTGGAAGCCTTCCAGATGATGAAAACTACTTCAACGTGCTCTCCTACCTTTCATTCACTCATTATTCCTGACCGGGAGCCGTCTCAACCTCTTAAAGCCAGGATGTTTAACAAATGCGGTGCACCTTAGGTCTTCATTGGCGGCGTGGGTGCAAGCCAGCCACCCCTCGACGTCTGGAGGAGAAGGCGGGAAGGGAGGTGAGGTGGGGACAGAGTGGCCGCCAGAAGCAAGAATGCTGGAGCCAGAGGCCTGATGCTGGAGCCTGATAGCATGGCGGCCGCCGGCTGCGGACCAAGCACTCCCAGCAGCTCCATTCTCCCACGTTTACAGCAGGCCCTGACCTGGGCCAGTGAAGATAACCATCACCAAGCTGTCATAATGAGCCACGTCGCTGGAAGGGACACGCAGGAATGTGACCAGGAAACGCGGTAACCTGTAACTTGTCACCATCACGACACACAGAGACAGACACATGACCCTCTAGTCCCTCCCCGCTCCACACCAGGCACTACTATCAAACTGTACTATCACCAAGCACGGGGATCCAATGGCTTTCTCAGGATTTAGGGATAAGGGATAAATAAACAGCCATAAAGAAACACGATGACTGTGAATTCTGATGTATTATTTGGCGCAGGTTTACATCATCTAGAGTGAGGTAGTAGTAACAGTGTTGTAGGTCACAAACTCTGGCTTTGCATAATTACTCAGAGATTAAATGGAGTTCTTTATTTTTATTCTACCTCCTGACTTTAGGGCTGATAAATCTTCCCCTTTACTTTTGCATGTAGCCCCTGTTGTACATCAAATCGGAGGGTCCTGCTACTTTACTCACCGAAGAGAAACTGCAGAATCACCGGTTGTACACATGAGAGCTGTCACCAGGCTCCTCCCATTTTAAACTTTTTTAATGATAAAAAAAAACATTAAAATGTGTAAATACGATCAAATTTTGTCTATTTGTGTAAATCCTTAGCGCCAGTTTGAAAATAGTGCCTACTGAATCACACCCATCCTTTTTATTAGAGTAAAGATTGAAGCTCTTTGTGCGATTTACCACGGAACCAAAACCAATAAATCTTTATTTTTCTCTGCAATCAAAAATGAAAAAGGACAAGATCAGAAGGAGTGGGTGAAATGGTCCACACAGATTGTCCTGCCATGTTCCCGGTTGCCCCCCCTTCACAGCGACAGAGGCTGCTAGGCAGGCGTGATCCTGTGGTCCCCCCATAATGCTCGGCGTCTGGGTGGTCCGCACTTCGCCAGGTCCCTTATTTTCTCCAGCTCTTAATTCTCTTGTCGTGGTTCCTTCCAACGGCCAGACTCTGGTTAGCCGTCACCGCTGCGGTGCGTCACATAATGACAGCAGTTTGTGGTTTCCCGGCGAGGGCCACTTTGGTGCCCGGTGGTGAAGACAGCACGGTTGCTCTCAAACCCAGACTGGACTGCTCATTAGTCCAGACTGAAAGAATTGTTGTGCCACTGAAGCGCATGCATTTTGATTTCTGCATGCAGGATTGTCCAAGTGTACGTTTACGTAGCGCTAGGTCTAGACGACCCAGCTCAGAACGCACCGTACCATGTCGTACGCTGTCCGTACAGCCCCCTCACGCTCTTACGACCAGAGTGAGACACATCTTCAAGCGTTCCCAGATGTGACGTTCAGTGTCGTCATGATTTCAGTGGCGTTAACACTGATGTTGTTGATGTTGCATGTCCGAATTTTCCGTGTGATCGGAGTTTACTGGCACGCGGCAGTTTGGAGAGAGGCTGCGTTAAGTAAAGCATGTCATATGTCCAAGCATTACGACATTACCGAAGCTCCTGACACTGAACAACATTTCCCACGTATGCATGTTCAAATGTAAAAAGAAACGGTTTTTATTAGTGGTGTCAACAGATTGGTGGCCTTCGTGGCGTTTACAGTTCCTATTTTACATTTATGGCATTTAGGCATTATTTACAATCAGTAGTTACAGCGTCATTAAGGTGAAAGTGAAGCGATTGTCATTGTGACACAACGAAATGTGTCCTCTGCTTTTAACCCTTGGTGAGCAGTGGGCAGCCATGACAGGCCGGGGAGCAGCATGTGGGGATGGTATCTTGCTCAGTGACACCTTGGCAGCTCGGGATTCGAACCGGCAACCTTCCGATCGCGGGTCCACGTCTTTACCTGCTAGGCCACCACTGATGTGCTCTTGATGATTTACATTTAAACACCACTGGACATTTTGCAAGTGTTTTTCTGTAAAATTGAATACATGTGGGCGAGGACTCGGCAATTTATCAATGTATCAGTTGTCATAATGCAGGTGAAGACTGTGTGATACTTTCCGTGCAGACGTGACTACGGTTGTAATACGGTTGCCGGAGACACTAAGGGCAAGACATTAAACTAACAACAAAAAAACCAAAATGAAACCGTAGGACAGTGTTGGCCATATTCTGCCGGGTTATATTCTGCCGGGTTATATTCTGCCGGGTTATATTCTGCCGGGTTATATTCTGCCGGGTTATATTCTGCCACAGACACTGATATAAAGGAAAGGAAATACTCGTCATACTGTGGACCCTGGAGCGTCATCGTCACCCCGTGGTGACCACAAGAGCTTTCAAAGACAGGACAGCTACAGATAGGAAGTCCGATAACACCAGACAGTCCACACGGCAGCAGATTCCTTGAAGCTGACGATGGCGACATGGGAAGAGATGACCCCGTGACCCCAGCGCCGTCCGGAGGCGAAACACAAACACAACAGCAGTGAGCCGTCAGGCGTTCGCCAACTCCAGTGATTCACTGTAAATGAATTTGTGTTTGAGATGTTTATGGAATCATAAACAGAGCAGATTTTTCAAAGGGAAACATCTGAGCTCTTCTCAGACTTCCATAAATGATCAGAACTTCGCCCGCTGTAGGATAAATTCTTCTCATGTACGAAAGGTATTACTGTTTGAACACGATTCGACACCCTAAAATTAAACTCTTTTACAGTTTCTGTGATTTAACAGTCATAAAAATATGTCATTATTGCAGGTTTATGAACTAATACTCAATACAGAACTTTGCTTATGAATATTTAATGTTACCTGAAGTAGGTTATTGATAACAGAAATATTTAACACAAAAACTTTAAAAGCGACAGAAACGTGCAGGTATGATGCCGCTTTTTTTCCCCTACGTGCCATAAGCACAAAACTCACAGACACCTTCAATCCCCTCTCTAATCAAGTATCAAAGAGAACATTTTTCAAAGCCTTTCAAAGGATGAGCGCTCACCACTTCACATTTAGCCCAGAGTGGTGATTAGAGCAATAAATTGTGAAGTGTCCCCGGCGGGGAGCTGCACTGACAGCTGGAGGTTTACTGGCGTTTCGTAACGCCCTCTTAACACTTCCATTTCTCTCATTAAACCAGCACCAGAGCGGTCGCGTACAGCTGCGCGGTGAACATTTCGTGTGCGTTTTAAATGCAATATTCATGCATTGAACCTTTCTTTCATTTCATTGGAAGATACAGGTCTGTGTGCCGGGGGACGGGCAGGTCTGGTTGAGCGCAGGGCCGGCGATGGTGTGTGTATGTATGTGTGTGTGTGTGTGTATGTAGGGTGGTAGTAGCCTAGTGGGTAAAACACTCGCCTATGAACCAGAAGACCCGGGTTCGAATCCCACTTACTACCACTGTGTCCCTGAGCAAGACACTTAACCCTGAGTTGCTCCAGGGGGGGACTGTCTCTGTAACTACTGATTGTAAGTCGCTCTGGATAAGGGCGTCTGATAAATGCTGTAAATGTAAATGTAAATGTGTATGTGTGTGTGTGCTGCTCGAGCATTAAATCTGCATCGTATCATGAAAGTCTTGTCTGGACTGCGGTTACGTTCTGTGAGGTTCGTGCAGTTCGAGACGCAGACGTGGAGTTCTCTGCTCACCGGGGTGGCCGAAATGCATAAATAAAATGAAAGCACAGACTAGGGTCTCGCTCTGGTACTGATGTAGCATCCCCACCTGCTGGCCTTCACAGCTGGGACAAAGACAAAAATGTCTATGCTTGTACGGGACACTTTACACAACATTTACATTTACATTTACAGCATTTATCAGACGCCCTTATCCAGAGCGCCTTACAATCAGTAGTTACAGGGACAGTCTCCCTGGAGCACCTTAGGGTTAAGTGTCTTGCTCAGGGACACAATGGTAGTAAGTGGGATAGTGAGAAGTGGGATAGTGAGAAGATGAGCGTGTCACTCAGGAGTGCTGGGAACGTTCTCTGCCACGTTCTGAAGGAACCGGGGACCATAGGAGTCCATGTGAAGATCACGATGCCGATGGCGACCGCGATGGACAGATTTACAGCCCACCACAATCAGAGGGGACGCCGCCGACGATTCATCTTCGCTACGTCCTTCTCACCCTGTCAGCGCTGTCCAATGCGTGCCATACGGATGCAGTCTAACCCCGATACGGGACGGTAATAACAGACGGTAGGATTTCTCGGCAGGATCCTCATGGTCCTCACCTTTCCCAGGGCCTATTTAAAGCTGTGTGTGAGTGTGTGGTGGGTCCAAGCCGTTTGTTTGTACTCTATTTTAGAGCTGCCCTCGCGGGGCTCTAATTGGTGCCATTTCACTGTGTAACTGGAGGAAATGAGCAATTACTTCTATGTTTGTTTGAGGCTGGAGTTAAGTGTGTGTGTCTCTGTCCTTCTCTGTGTGTGTGTGCGTGTGTGTGTGTGTGCTTGGCAAAATAACTGTATGTGGATCCCAGAGTTTATACCTCACATTCACAAAGGACATTACTGTAAGAGGCAGTTTGAGGCCTTTAATGTTTTCTCTTTCTAAATATAGCTTACCGAATATGAATTATTGCATTTATTACAAGCCTGAACTTTGGTTCCACCCATGCAATATGTTCTAAAAATACAAATGCATCTGACTACTGTTAAATATTTTATTATCTGCAGTAACACACAAAGGTTTAAGCTATTGATGGTTGAAGACGTCATATCGGGTGTGTGTTTGGTGCATTGACATTCACTTTTTATGCTTCAAATACATTTGGGAGTGTTTAGACAAACAGTTATAAAGGCAAGGGGTGGTTATTTTAATTAAACTCATACATAAATTACACTTACAGCGTATATTGTTACATTGGTGAGGAACAGGTCATCTGTGAGATCTTGGTGAGGAACAGGTCATCTGAGAGATCTTGTGGTAAGGAACAGGTAATCTGCGAGATATTGGTGAGGAACAGGTCATCTGTGAGATCTTGTGGTGAGGAACAGGTCATCTGTGAAATCTTGTGGTGAGGAACAGGTCATCTGTGAGATCTTGTGGTAAGGAACAGGTCATCTGCGAGATCTTGTGGTAAGCAACAGGTCATCTGCGAGATCTTGGTGAGGAACAGGTCATCTGTGAGATCTTGTGGTGAGGAACAGGTCATCTGTGAGATCTTGTGGTGAGGAACAGGTCATCTGTGAGATCTTTTGGTGAGGAACAGGTCATCTGTGAGATCTTGTGTTAAGGAACAGGTCATCTGCGAGATCTTGCGGTAAGGAACAGGTCATCTGCGAGATCTTGGTGAGAAACAGGTCATCTGTGAGATCTTGTGGTGAGGAACAGGTCATCTGTGAGATTTTGTGGTGAGGAACAGGTAATCTGTGAGATCTTGTGGTGAGGAACAGGTCATCTGTGAGATCTTGTGGTGAGGAACAGGTCATCTGTAAGATCTTGTGGTGAGGAACAGGTCATCTGTGAGATCTTGTGGTAAGGAACAGGTCATCTGCGAGATCTTGGTGAGGAACAGGTCATCAGTGAGATCTTGTGGTGAGGAACAGTTCATCTGTGAAATCTTGTGGTGAGGAACAGGTCATCTGTGAGATCTTGTGGTAAGGAACAGGTCATCTGCGAGATCTTGTGGTAAGGAACAGGTCATCTGCGAGATCTTGGTGAGAAACAGGTCATCTGTGAGATCTTGTGGTGAGGAACAGGTCATTTGTGAGATCTTGTGGTGAGGAACAGGTCATCTGTGAGATCTTGTGGTGTGGAACAGGTCATCTGCGAGATCTTGTTGAGGAACAGGTCATCTGCGAGATCTTGTTGAGGAACAGGCCATCTGTGAGATCTTGTGGTGTGGAACAGTTCATCTGTGAAATCTTGTGGTGAGGAACAGGTCATCTGTGAGATCTTGTGGTAAGGAACAGGTCATCTGCGAGATCTTGTGGTAAGGAACAGGTCATCTGCGAGATCTTGGTGAGAAACAGGTCATCTGTGAGATCTTGTGGTGAGGAACAGGTCATCTGTAAGATCTTGTGGTGAGGAACAGGTCATCTGCGAGATCTTGGTGAAGAACAGGTCATCTGTGGTGAGGAACATGTCATTTTGTGCAGGGTTCACATGATGCACCTGTTTCTCGTTCGGGCCCTATCCACCAGATGAGAGTTATCTCCTCACACTGCCAGCACTGCAGCCGAGGGTTTATTAAAACACACCACGCCAGATTCCCCACTGATGGTTGGAGTCTCCTTCTAAAAAGCGTGATTCTCTGCTTGCTTTTTCTGAAAAAAAAAATGACGCGGCACAGCCAAGAACGTCCATGTGTTTTATATATCTGTTAACTCGGAATATTACTTATTGGCAGCACCAGCCCCTGGTAATGGACAAGCTAACGGGTAGCTAGAGAGCAATAAGAATATTTCAATCCAGACATCTCCACATCTATTATTCCTTGCCACTGGAAATCTCCACAGCTGGGCTCCCCAGAGCAACGCTGCTCTTAGTGTTGGTCCCAGATGACTCCCGGCACTTGGGCCTGGCTCTAAGATCTCGCCGCTTTAAGGCTTTGATAGGCAGGTTCTGCCAAAATGAGTGTAACCATTATCACTTGTGTTTCCTAATGGTACTGGGCTCCTAGGGAAGTCGTGACACCGTACACCATAATCACAAACAGTCCAACATTTCCCCCTCCAATCCGCCATTTTGAATCAACAGCCTCCAAAACGTGTGATGGCTTTTAAATATCTGCATGTGTAGCTGTGATGGATTAGGGTCAGTGATAGCCATGTACACTGTGACGTGGCGGAGTATGTGTATGTTCTGTTTGTGTGTCTCTCTCTCTCTTTCTCTCTCTCCTCATCAGCCCATGATTGGACTCCTCCCCCTTCCTGTCATGATTGGTGGGCTGTAATGGGGCAGAGGGCTCAAAGTGTGGTGTGAAGCGAGAAGGAAGGGGTGTAGGTGAAGGAATGTGACCAGAAGACAAGAAAATAACAACTGACCAGAACCGCTTTGTGTGTTTTGTCTCTCTATATACATTTATTTGTAATGAACGGTTAACCGTAAGTGCAATGGCGTCGTTTGGAGTTTCACTTTTCCAGTTTGCTCTGTCCCTGACCCTAGACCAGGGACGTAACAGCGCTTGGGACTGTCCCTTTTGAAACAGTGGCTTTTACAATACATTTCAAAGATTCATTCCCATCTACAGTACTGTACTGTAACTTCCAATGTAACTTCCAAGATTCTACATAGAAAATCATTATATTATACTATAATGATAAAAACATGTCCTGAAGACAGAGGTTGATCGTGGTGCCTCTGAGAAGATCTCTTCATTATAAAGAAGGTTTGAATATTTTGTTCTAGACCTCATCCACAGTCCCTGATACCGGGGGTGTTTGGTAATTAACATTTAACATTAAGAAATTAACCTGCCTTCTGATGACTACCGGTAGCTACCATTAAGGACACAGAGATTCTGTCCTCTGTATTTCGTTTAATTTATTCATGAAAAGATAATAATCCATTTGTTAATCCTGCTAATTTGGCCATGATTACCGCCTTGCCCTATCATGAATATCTTACTGACTACCAAACTAGCTGGTCAGACAATTGTGCAAAAGTAAATCAAGTATAAATCATGTATAACAATAATTGACTTATGTGTTACGCTTTGGAACCACTGATATAAACACAGCAATGTTTTTAGTATTGAAGAGGGCCGAGCAGGAATCTATCATCATTAGATATTTCCTCATTTCTTTTTCTCATTTAGTGCACGAGGAACATATCTGTAACCATAACCATATGATTTCATGAAATGAAAGGGGGGGGGCATAACGTCAAAACCCCATTTGTGCAGCACTACACCTAAACCAATCACATTACAGTACATCATGCAGAAATGTTTTATTCTGTAAAGCAAATCATGGCTAGACAGCATGTGGCAGATCCACAAATCCACATAACAAGTGAATAAAAAGAATCTAGTTAAAAACCACATATAAAAAGACCTTGCCTTACCATAGAGGTAAAAGATGACAGATTACTATATATTAAAATATTTTATTCCTGAAAACAGAAGCTGTATTTCCATTAAAGAAAAACATTTGTGAATAAAGTGCATTTCCATTCAGTGTTTTCTTCTCTTGTGATGAATCGTTCAGGAATCATGGTAACCATTCTAGCCGTCATTATGTCTCATAGAAGGCAAATTATCCATGGGAGAGGCCGATATGAGAGATGTACGCCATGTACTTCATGTACATCGCCAGAAAATACAGTTTCAAATGAATAGAGCAGAAATGCGGCTAGTAATAGAGATAGGTCTTCCAGATGCTCTCGTGATCACCACAGCACCTTGATTGGATGTTGTACTCACCCCAGATGTAACACTTCAAAACTCACCTTTCCTTTCACCACAATATTCTTCTATTATTATGAACATATTATATGTAGTTAAAACAATAATTAATGCCATGTTAGGTGAGGTGGGTTGCTAACAGTGCTATCTAGAGATAACACTAATGATAATTTAATGATTTAACTATAATTATTACTCCGAGGGATGAAGTTATGGTGCTGTAAGTATCATATTTTCATGTTGGGTTGACTACTTGACAGTCTTTTAGTTTTACATGTAAAAATGTAATTATGGTAAATAAGATGCTGGAGTCTGTCTGTTTCGATTTTTAAACAATCCTGAAGTAGCTTGATCCCTATAGAAGATCCTGGTTATTAAAGGCTTCAATATTATAGCGCAGTGGGCTCATACGGCCTCGGGCGAAAGTAGCGCTTTTGACCCAGACGTGTCATTAAACTTCATCACACGCAGATAAGATTTAGTGTCGTACAGAACCCTGCGCTGAATTTCGCAGCACATCTACTGGTTGTCTCTGGGCATCTGTCCCCTTCGTGTCTGTTATTCATCTTGTACACAGATGATTGTGGTTCCATCCACAGAAAAGCCACAGAAGCACCACTCTGGTCTCCCCAACACTCCGGACCTGCCAAAACCACCAGCCCGCCGCGGCCGCGTTTTTGTGAATGGCTGCGAGGCGACTTTGCGCAATTTCGCACACCAGACTGTGTCCAACTCGAGGACACCTCATCAAGAAGCTTCCTGCGCTGAAATGACAAAGACAACAAGACCTCCAACCTCCAGGAAAGACCCAATAATCAGTCATTCCTGTTCCTCAAGCTCTCGCACCTCGTCCCTGCGTTGCAAGGCATGTTCCAACGGTTTGGAGCTTATGTCTCCGCATGCTGTTTGCTTCCTGACACCCGAAATCCGGCTAATGCATTAAAGTGTCCTCCGTCGCTTTACTGTAATCCACGCAGCGCACCTGTCCAAACATCTGCTATTGCCCCACGAGGGAAATAAAAATACAGAAGAAAGAAGCCACCTTTCTTTGTAGCTTTTTTTATGACCAATTTGCTGCGGAGCTTAAAGAGGAAAGTGGAATATAATGCATTTTGTACAATAACAGAGACAGAACTGGCAGGTCACACGCACATTCGTTTCGTTATCTGATCTCAGACGTCTTCTCCACCCACGTTAGTTTGAGTGCACCTTATGTACGCTGTGTTGTGTTGTGTACTTTCAATATGTCTGCATGTTGAGGAATAAACTTATTTAGGATGAGATTTTTAATGACTTTTATATTTAGGCCTATAAAAGTCTTGTTTTTCAGACCAGATATGTAATATCCGTATGTATATTCAAGTGATATTACTCTCAAATGTCACAAATGTGCGTGAAGGGGAGACAAAATAACCTTTCATCCATTCTTAATGAGTTTAAACTTTTTAGCTTTACACATCACGTCACAGACACTGACACTAATTTCAGAGGACCCTGACGCACCACGTGAAGCTCCCATAATGCCATGCATGTCAGAAAGTTATGAAATGAGAAGTGGGGCCGGTTGTGGTTGGTGGTGTGGTGCTCCTCAGACCTCATTCGAATGCCAGTTCAGATTTCCATGCCCCAGGACACTCTGCCTGATGGAGCTGAGGGACGTGGTTAATCCACACTGTCGTGATCCATGCATGATGGGTGCGCTTTGTACGAGGAAAGGCAGCAGCTCTGTGTCCTTGTGACATGTGCAGGTGCTGCTCTGCTAAAGCGCAGACTGTGACATTCACAAGAGACCATGACTGACACGACTGGTGACTATTTTAAATCCTATATGCTTTCTGTGCTACGTAATCTCTGCTGTATCGGGTTGTAGAAGCCTGGTGGGCTTTACTCTGGTCTGTCCCAGGTTCAAACCCCACTTACTACCATTGTGTCCCTGAGCCAGACACTTACAGGGGGGGACTGTCCCTGTAACTACTGATTGCAAGTCGCTCTGGATAAGGGCTGTAAATCTAAATGTGTGCCCTCTGCGGAAGCATAAAAACGACACATTCAGACCTCACCATCGCTTTCCAGCTAACCAATCATCAGCCATTAGCAGCTCTCCATTTCAGTAAGTAAGATGTGCGGCTCAGACCTTCTTCGTGCGGCTGGTCTGCCACCGGGCTCACCTGCTACGGTGTGGTGGACACGCAGCGCCGTGACGTTACAGCCCCAGTGAGGAACAGCGGAGGGGAAAGGGAAGCCTGATCTTGCATTAGATCATTTCAGGAAACCAGAAGATAATGTTTCACCAACGGTGTGTGTGTGTGTGTGTGTGTGTGTGTGTGTGTGTGTGTGTGTGTGTTGGGGGGTGCCTTCAGATGGCATCAGGAAACCTGACCTCCCCACAGCAACATTTCAGCAGGTTAACCGACCGCATCTGGTTCTCTGAACATCGCAGCCACCGCCCCACACCCCACCGCTGGTCCAGGTGAGAGGAGACAAATACTCACAGGTAGGAGGTGAAGGGGCTGAGACTGTCCGGCACAGACGATAGTCCACACTCGGCGCACTCCACCAGCAGCAGCATCCCGCTCTCTTGGCACTGGCACGGTGGCGGGCACGGGGCGAGGGGCGCGCCGGCACCATGAGCGCCCCTGAGGACGTGCAGCATTAGGAAGAAAGCCAGCATGTCCTCCTTCGGTCCCCTCTCTGTAGACTTTATGTCAGAAGAAGCTCTGTCTCTTTCTGTCTCTGCCTGATGTCCCGCAGTATCACAGCAGAGCTCCCATGGGTGACTGAGCCAAGCCGGGGTTCGCCTCCTCTTCCCTCCCCTCTGTCAGTCTGCCTGCTCCACTCTCACTTTGAAGACATTTACCTATTGTAGCGGGACCTCGAGGGTCTCTTCTCATTGGACAGAGATTGAAGGGTGGGAGGAGTCTCGTTCTCTCTCTCTCTCTCTCTCTCGCTCTCTCTCTCTCTTTTTCCCTTTTGCAGACTGGGGTGGTGCCGGGGCATAAGCTGGTAAACTCCGGTAGGGAGAGTGGCGCACGAGGATCAGTCTGGGGGTGGAAGAGACCGTGGCTAAATGCCACCAAATATGTTGTTCCGATGGTAAAATATTTTTTGCATAGTCATTTTTACATTTTAAATATATATTTTTAACAAATTGTGCCATAATTGATTTTTTTTTTCACAAGTCATGCAGAAGACCAGCTGAATTCTCACATGCTTGTCTGTGTGGTGTGCGTGTCTTTAATTGCAATTTATTTTATTCCGCAATTTATTTATTTGATTTAAACCCATGCTCTTTTACACCCAGTTTCATTACACATAAAAATATTTTCAATTCTTTTAGTTCATTCAAACAGCTGTTTGAACAGCACACATTTACATTTTTTTCAATAAAAATTGATGTTTTACCAACTGATGTAGAGAGAGAGAGTGAGAGAGAGTGAGAATAAAGTGAATTGAGCTGTTTTTTTTTATAGATGAAACAGCAGTGCTTTTTTAACCGCATAACTAACATTCTCACTCCGGCACAGCTGAACGGGTGACCTGTGGCGGAGTACCAGTGGGGGTTCATGGGAAACCCACCGCCATGCCAGTCTCAAGAAGAATGAGTGGCGTGTGTCATTCTGCTGTGCCGTCATGTCACCGTGTCTGAATACGTGCCCTGGTGGACAAAAGTTTCGACACCCCTGCTCATTCATGGGCCGTTTTTTTAACATTGTAGGACAAGACTAATGTCTCAAGGCTGTAATGGACTTTGGCTGTAATGACAGCTGTACACACTCTGGGCTTCTCTCAGTCAGCTTTATGACCTTATTTGTCTAATATGTTCCCTAATGTGCACCATGTTGTGCTTCCTGTTGCCAGGGCGTTTGGCAGGGCGCTGCACACACTGCCGTACAGTAGTTACACCCTGCTACACAAAAAGCCCGCTCTGATATTCTCTTGGCACGTCTCCGCATACACCCCAAAGCTGAGCTTGCTCATCAGTTAATATTCCTTGGCTGTGTTGGGACGGCGTCGGTGCCTTTTGTGTTGTCACATCAAATCTGACCGACCTCTTTACCCATCTCCAAACGTCCTGCAAACACACACACACACACACACACACACACACGAGCAAGTGCTGGCAAAAAACCATCCTACATGTCCTGCAGCCAACACCTGCGCCCTGCGCCCTGCACCCTGCACCCTGCGCATATCTCACCCCACCTCGCATCCCCACCTCTCGTGCAAGTGCGTTTAATCGGCCCGCCTGGGGTGCTCCCCTATAAATACGCTTTAACAAGCGGCGTGTCCCCCGCCGGTGCCTGACAGCCTCACGTTTATTCGTGGCCCGAGTGGAAGCAGGAATAAAAAGAGGGGAAGAATGAAAGAAACGTATAGTGTGGATGTGGACAATGCGGCAGTGGGAGGAAAAAATGGAGTTGGAGCTCGGTGGCCAAACACAGCTCAGCAAACAAACTACCTTTGAGCACCCGGGCGGCCTCCGATTGGCCAGAAGTGTTCGGTTTTTGTAATGAGAGCGACTACAAGGACTTACTTGAAAGTAAGCCCTGTGTCTTCAAAGATCAAAGCGATCCCCCCTTATAAACACACACACACACACACACACACAGAGTCAAGTAACAGCAGGCTTTAAAGCAGGTACCCGACACTCACCTGATGGAATTCGAACTCTGTCAAGCAAGCAGAGGAGGCCAGAAACCAGGGCCTGGTCGTCCCCTTTGCCATGGGAACGGCCAATCCACCGTCGCCTCGGTGACATGTAGTGGCACGGACAGCGGGCGTACGGCTCCGTGTACCGGGTTGACTAAAAAAAATGCTGATGTCACTGATACAGACTGTCATTCAATCACAATCATCCTTAATATCATATACGAGCTAATGGGCGACACTTATTATTATTACTATTATTAAAGTGCATTAACAGTTATCTTGGATTATCACATTAAAATGTCGTTTTGCAGCTATTATTTTTGATTACAAACTATGACAAAAATGTTCTGCCACCTACTGTCTAGCGTTCCTAGAACTGCACTTCCGAGAAGATCCGCTCTTAATTACAGCCGGATTGATGTGGCGGCACGGTCGACAGAACATGTTCAGCTTCACGTGGAGGTGCAGCCGACAGCGTGAAATACGGCGGCCGCAAGTTCCTGCAGGTGCCCGCAGCGACGCCGGCGGCGCTCCAATTCTACAAAAAGGCAGTAAATAAAGATGAATTGTTGACTGCGCCGAATTAGACGCGCTTCGTTTGCGCTGAGCGAAAAGGCCAGTCGAAGGCCTCAGATGTGTATTCTCTTACACCGTGCCGTACAACATCATTTCCACATCAAAGGCCTGTCAGAGGCGCATGTGAGGTATAGGCACATGGCATGCGCTCCTGTTTGTCTTTGTAGTCAGCAGGGTGGCGTGGCGTGGCATGGCGCGGCGCGAGGGCCCGATCGCGATTGCATCTGGCATGCAAACCGCGATTACAGCTCAGGTGGAATGTTCGCACCGCCTGATAATATTTTCACCGTCTGCCGTCGGGGTCCGCCTCTCCCACACTGTGCTGACCGCTGTGGTGACGATGCATTGACACCGAAGCAATGCCATCATTTGTAAATTGATCAGGATTTGCAGGACTGTAATGGCTTTAATGCCACTGAAATCCTGGCAAATATTGTTATTTAACATAATTACAATTACAAAAGATTTTTAATAAATCAATTACTGTTCCTTGGATGATTTTTAAATTGTTCATATTTTTATTAATTTATTTTCAGAACATATCGTATGCAGCAGCGCCCCCTGCTGGAATTTCTATAGTGTTTCGCATTGCAGAAGTCAAGCAGGATTGCCTTTGAAATGCACCCTCACCTTATGAACACCCGATCATTAAATATGAATTAATATATCCGCGGCTGGTTCATGCCAATGACTCCAATAGTGTAGATTACCGTAGTGCACCTGGGATAGCATGAAAAAAAAATTGTACAGCGCGTAATCATTACGGGAAAAGTTCTGTGGAAATTAATTTCATCAAGAGAACTAAGAAATTAAGAAATTGTTAACTATTATCTCATAACTGATCATTATCTATTATTAAAAAATATAGTGGTCTTGTACAAACTGAACAACAACAATTTATTCAGATATCTCAATCAAGATTATCACAACTTTTTTTTGTATTAGTGTTGTGTGCTGGTTTTCAGAAATATCCTCAAATTTCACTAAAGGACCAATCCAAGCATGGACATGTCAGACTGTTTGATGAGAATCAGTGGAACCAGCTGGGAGGTTTGAGTAGTGACGCGAGACTGTTGTGTGACGGTGTTGTAATGTTTGCACAACGGATGCCACAATTCAATGTGATGCGTCACCTAAGTGATCATTCTGTTTATCTTGAACATTTCATTCTTAATGAATACCATAGACAAATTTGTATGGCATATACAGTACAGGCCCAAAGGTTTGAACACATTCAATGTGATTTCTTTATTTTCAAGTACAGAACTCCACATGTGTTCATTCACAGTTTTGATGCCTTCAGTGAGAATCTACCAACGTAAATGGTCACGAAAATAAAGAAAACACATTGAATGAGAAGGTGTGTCCAAACGTTTGGCCTGTACTGTATGTATTAATGTTGTGTTTGCTGTGTAAATTGTATCCATATGAGTTTGCAATATCAAAAGTTCAATTGCAGTATAGCATTAAACTCCATTTAAATTCTTACCTTCCAGCTAATTTCTCAAATGAGTTCTGTTATTGTAATATGGGGGGGGTACACACCAATTTTAATCTAGACTCATGCCTGCTCTTGTCTTATTTCATCAATGAACTCCATAGTGAGGAACACATTTACAGAAAGAATCTCCCACTAAGAGAGGGAATGTTTCCCGGATTCGTCACAGCGTGGCGACGGGCCGCGATGGAGGAGCGTCTCAAGAGGGCGACAAAATCAAGCCTGAGAAACGTTTGACACGAACAGACAAAGCTCTTCATTTGGGTCGGAATGAGTACCAGTGTTGTTCTGGGTGCAGTACATTACTGATGACAGTATGGGGAGTGGGTGTAGGTGTTCGGTTATAAAAAGGGCCTTGTGTTCACTGCCGAAGCAGCAGCAGAGCAGCTGCAGGAAGAAGGTGTGGGCCGCCCCGGGGAATAAAAGAGCAAAGCCCTTCCAGTCTGGATGGCGGATGGTGGACTGGTGTTGCTGTCCTGGACACCTCTGTGTTGAGGAAAGATAAATGATTTATACAATTGTTTTACACGAGTACATAAAAGAGACGAGCTCTGTTTGTACAAGGAGCTTTATTGTTCTCAGACGCTGTTAGAAAGTCCCGTGGGATAAATAAAAGTGTCCTAGCACTTTTCCCATGGTGGAGCTACTTATGCATCACAAATCATAACTGAACGCGGGCTGTAACTCCTGCTCTGTGCCAGTGTATTTACCAACAGTTATGCATGCTGTAAAACCGCTCCGTCACTTTTAAACACCGAACAGATCAGTGACGTGACCAAGAAGGAGATTTATTGTTAGAATTAGAGGTGAAATCGTTTTTTTTTTTTCTAATGCTAATGAACGTTCTTTCAATGGAGCTTAAACTGACAAAACCAGCCTCATGGGGGGAAGCTTGAACGATAAAGTTTGCCAGGAATGAGTCCTGCCGCTGATGAATTTTGAAATGCGCAGCAGCTATTAATTTTACAGCAAGTGTCAACAAAGCCATAGACTGAGGATACGATGTGGGTCTGAGGTTAATTTTGCTAGAAAAATCTTGGTTTAAGGACAAGATTTGGTTAAGGACAAGAAGAGACTTGTCTTGGTGCTCCGGTTCCATGTTCCAGGCCGGACATTTGTGTTCAGTGTGCGTGTTCCTAGTTTCCTGATTGTGTGCGCCTGTTGTGTCCTCTCCCCACTGGGGACACTTTTATGTTGTGAGTGACCACTGTGCCCTGTTTGATGTGAGTAAATCCCTGTTTTTGTTAGTCGTGCAATCGCATCCATTTGTTCCTGCCCTGCACAGAGCCGTGACAAAAAGAAATAGAATTGTCATGTTTTGTCACTTGCACACAATCAGGAGCAGGGATGATAATGGGAATGTGTAATGTATTATATTCTGTAATTAATTATTAACCACATTGTGAGCATACATTACAGAATTATGATTGTACAAAAAAAATCTATGAAATAAATCAGAAGTAATAAAATGAGCAAATATTACCCAATCATATTTCATATTCTTTTTTTGTTGCTTTTTCACGTTTCACATTATAATAATTTTTTATCATCAGAATACAAGTATAAATGATTATATATTCTTACATTAGACGTCAGTCATTTTATGCTGAAATACATAAGTATTTTTATATGTAGTGAATATAAAACTATACAAACCCCGGTTACAATGGCAGTTTTTATTGGGAAAAAAAATTCATATCACTTAATGTGACCTATAACTTGTAAAATTCAATTACTAAACAAATAAAGCCGTTTGATGGGGAAAATATAAAAATGTTCAATACACTTGCATACACTACCAGTCAGAAGGTGGACACGCCTACTCACTATGAAATAACACACATGAAGTTATGTAAAAAAAAAAACAACACAATATAACAAAGCAGTGGAGCTTCTGCTGTGATGACTCTTGGCTTCTCTCCACGACAACACTATCGCTGAACACTTTTGTGACATCTGGCCCCGCCCCCGCGGCAGCCTGACTCACTTACACACACACACCCGAGCACGTTCAGCTGAGGACACGCCCTGTTTCCTCCACCGCACCATAAAGCCACGTTTCTCCCGTGCGGTGGGGGTGGGGGTGGTCCGAACTGAACCGCAGGTGTGAAACTCCAGATACTGTGAGTAACCAGGACTGTACTTTTCCCTGCGTTTCCTCACCTACAAACGGCAGCAGCTCCTCCTCTTCTTTTTTGTTGCTGTGCTGAAAGTAAAGGCCGTGGGAGAAATCTGCGCTGGGGTCCTCCCTCCCGTGGGCATCACAACTTTCTTATCATTCTCTCATGTTAATGAGCATCTCGTGAAGCGGTTTTTGATGATGACACAATACTGAACCAAGCAGCCATGAAGGTAAAAAGAGGCGATTCATAAAACATGCTTCACTTTCTCCTGATACAACAAATACTACATATGTCTCTTGCGTTGGATCCTTCAAATTGGCTCCATCTTAATCTACAATAACTGCCACAGTGTATGTACATCCAAACTTTTCACTGGTAGGTATTTCTGGTTAGCTGGGGGGAAAAAAGACTGAAAACGTGGGGAAATGTGTTATAAAGGAACTTTTGGGGCCAAACATTTCAAAATCCAGAAAAGAACACCATACCCACGGTGAATCAAAGTGGTGAAGGTATCACGCTTTGCTTTTCTTCAGCCGGAAACGGTGGCTTTAGTCAGGGTGGAGGGAATTACTCACAGTCCCATTTGCCAGTCACTTTTGGCCCACAGCCTTCAGGCATCCGCAAGAAAGTTGAAGAGGAATTCAACCTTTCAACACAACCCCAGGCACGCATCCAAGCCGAGAAAAGAATGGCCCTGGGATGGCTCGGCCAGAGCCCAGACCTAAATCCATAGACAATCCGTGGTGTGGAGTGTGTAAATATTGGCAAGTCAAGATGGACCATGCTGATAGACTCTTGCCCAAGAAGACAGATTTCCTTTTGACGCTGGTGGGGACAGATGCAGTCCATTTGCCTTCGCACCTGAGCCAGATCCAGTTGCTGCCATCTCACCTCACAGTTATTGGTGGGGACAATTCAACAATCGCCGGATGGTCCCCACAGTCCATGCAGAATCTAAAGATACTTGAACAAAGCATCCTTTTTTTCTGGTTATTTTCTGGTTTCTTTTATGGATGTGATTGTTGCTCACATAAAAATAAACTTTCGAAATTACTTCTTGTCTCATTTTACTCATCACAGAAATGACGGGTGTGCGTGCACTTTTTTTTTTAATACCCAATATCATTTGAAAAATATTTCTTCCTTCCAGTATTCAAAAAGTAAATATGTACTTAAATAAGACACCACGATTATATCAGGATTTATCTCTGTACATAATTGCTTTCATTTGCACAATGTTAAATTCAAGTGGGCTTGTGATGCACGCTCATTTCTGGCTGAATGTTCTATGGTTTGCAAATCATCTCCCACTGTTCACCTCTCAGATGGCGACACTGGCAAACAAAAAAAAACAACATGTAAGAATTTCAACCTTCAGGTCTCTGTTTTTATTTTGTTCGTGCATTTGAGCTTTGACACTGTGGGAATTTTTATAGAATCATTCCAAATAATAAAGCGGCCAAATGTGCCAGACTGAGTTCGGTTGTGTGGGCAATATGCAGCTGTGCCGGACGGGATTGGCTGAATCATTTACACGTTTATAAGAGCGGTGGGGAACCCCCTCCCTGCCTCCATGTTTGCCTGATTTGCTTACGGGCCGCTTTCTTTGGATTCAGTTGGGGATTATTTTCAAACTGTACTCACGGGAGAACAAAGAAGACAGTAGAAGGCAGACTTGACGCGGCGAGACGAACAAAGCAGGTCGCCTGCCGAATCCACGGCCTTTCCCATAAGTGGTCCCGCCAAGGTTTCCAAGAAAATGTCATGATTGGCCACGCCCTCTGTCGACTTCTCTCAGAAACGGTACAAACCCGAGCTGCAACCATCAGTTATTTCAGAAGGGATTTTCTATCGTCAATAAGTAAACAAATGAATAAATAATCAGGGTTGTCAATTAAACATTTTTTTTTGTAATCGCCTATGTTTTCCATTTAATTTAATTGTGATTCATTGTAATTCATTCTCAAAGAGTCAAACTCCAAAGCGTGCACGCAAATATTTTCATCGGGTAACGTCTGAGGCGCATGGTGGACACGCCGCAAGAACGTTGCTCTCGTCAGTCACGTGTCTCCATTTGGAAATAATGCAAACGTGCACAAAAGCATTTGGTCGACGGAAGGAAGGGGCCCCTGATCAGAAGGTTGCCCGAGCCGCCAAGGTGCCACCGAGCAAAGCGCCGTCCCCACACGCTGCTCCCCGGGCGCCTGTCATGGCTGCCCACTGCTCACCAAGGGTGATGGTTCAAAGCAGAGGACACATTTCGTTGTGTCACCGTGTGCTGTGCTGCAGTGTTTCACAGTCACTTCACTCTCACTTATTTTCCAATTTGTCGCAGCGATTAACGCGTTCCTTCTGACAGCCGGAATAAATACATTATTATACACGTTTCAGTGCTGCATGCAGACAGGGATTTGAACATAACATTTTGAATGAAAATAACTTTCATGCATGCTTACGAGCTGTGAAAAGTGCTGAATTAGCACGTGTGCTCAGGCCCAGAGCAGGTGCGTTCATCTCCTGCACCAACCGCCAAGGTCTCCGCCACCCGGGGTTTTTCCAAACAAGTCGGCCAGGTCTATTTTAAGCCACCGACTTCTTAAAAAGTCTTCAGGCAGAGTCTGATCTTAATGCTGGTTTGACCGTGTCAGGTGTCACTTTTTGGAGAGTTGACAGCGTATGCCAAGAAGTGTGACGCGGCTACGTGTTTGAGATTTTTCACAGTGATGACATCACATTAGAGTGCATAATCCATTTCAATTGCTGATGATACCAGTGTACATACAATCCTTTCACACCCTGCTCGTATGTACGGCGAAAGTCCTCCTAATATCATACCTTTTAGAAAATGTTGTAGTGCAAAGTGTTCATATAGCAAAAAGCATTTGGAGTCATACACAAACACACACACACACACACTTCACATGCGTGCATGACAATGGGAAACACGGGACAGACAGGGGAAATTTCCATCAGATTTTGAGGAAATGTGAAATTTCTGAAACAGACCAGTTCCTTTCCCTTCTGAAAGCTAATGAGGGGAACCTCTGCACTGATGAATCATTTCAAAAAGAGCTCATGATCTGTACAGTGACCAGCAAACAAAGAATGACTGTAGGAGTTGGTGTAAATAAGTTTGGAGTTGGTGTTTAGTAGATCTTTTTTTTTAACTGGTTGATTTATTTATTGTTTGTGATGCTCAACTACTATTGATTTATTCCTGTTTCCAGAACTCTGGGCCCACCCTCACGTTTAGGAACAAATAAACCATTTGAAGGTCTGTAGTAACATTGTTTAGTCAGAATGTTTTTTAATGTTTGGTAGTGATTTATACCGACACAGGACCAGAGTGCTGTACAGTCAATACATTTGGACAATCAATAAAAAGAACAGCTAAGTTAAACAGTATAAAATCACTAAAAGTGACTAAAATACTAAATACAATTCTTGAAAAGGTGCTGGGTGTGACACCCAGAGCTGCCAAGGCACTGGGTTAAGGAGTCCTGAGTAATCACAGCTCAAGCCGCTCAGACTTGATTGCTCAGGACACCCAGTGGGTGCTGCTGCATTAATGTGGAGACCGTACCCTGTCTTTGTACCCTGTCTTTCGACTTAGACACACGCCTTCACTTTATTTCTGTTCTTTTCGGCCTTTGTTGCTTTAGCAAACATCCTTAACCTTAAAATGCCTCCTTCCCCTTCCAACCTGGAGTTGTGACACTGGGAGGGTTTGGATTCCAGTTATTTGCCAAAAAAATTGCTGCAAAGGATGCAGTGAATATGTGAATCTTCAACAAAAACAACTGTTTCTTTGGCAAAAGGTGGTTATTTTGGTGAACATTACACTTCATAACCAGTCAGTTACATTTTCTGATCATTCTGAAAGAGGGGAATCTATGGAGGGTGGAATCAAACTGTGGTGGGTATATAGATTTGTGAAGCAAATACATCACAGTGGTGTGGAAGTGCTACCCCTGAACAACAACAACAAAAAAAAACATTGTATGCTCATTGCACCTAGACATGGACAAAAAGATCAAGGAGACACACATATGATATTTCCAATTTATGTTATGCAACTGGATTGTGAATGTAGGATGGGAATATCCTTTTAATCTCAGTCATGTGAATATTCCCATTTTGGGTGCCATCCCATGGGAGAAGAGTGCAAAGGGATTTTGAACAATCAAAGTGTGTTTGCAGAACAAACAGTTGTTACCTAAGTGTTGACTATAAGATAACAAAGGTGGCTCATAACCTCATGATAAAAGACAAGCGGGACGCGGCAGCAGGGTTCATAAAAAAGCTCCATACTCCAGATGGTGACTATTCTCAGTAGTGCAAACGACTTGGGCATATTTTCCCAGCTGCCACTTATGTTTGAGGTGATAAATGCACTGTACGCCGTGCTCCCTCCTGACCCTGACATCAAAACTTTTACCCTCATAAACCTGAGAAATGCACGACTTCAATTTATTTGTGCACAGTGCAAACACAGTGGCCTGCTATCTCACTCAATCTCTCTTATTATTATTTTTCCAGTTACATTTGAGAGCTTTTGCATACCGTAAAGATTGAAAGTGTTAACACAAGCTCCAAGAGTGGCTCCTTGTTATATTATAAGCGTGGCCAACACAAAGTCAGGGCAAATTGTCACCTGAAGTCACCCTAATAATAAGGACTTCCTCAGCTTTATTTTAATCTTCATTGCTAAGATTTTCCCCTAGGAAAACATTGGGAAATGTAATGATTATGAAGGATTAGTTTCATGTTTAATTATGGCAATTGTACAGACGCTGGCATGTAGTTAGTGAGGAGAGAAGAGGCCTAAAATGAACAAAGGTGCTCATACCCCGCGATCCCCGGATTCAGGGAAGCACCGTAGGTCACACAGTCTGGAAAAGGAACGATTTGTGCGCTGGGTTGTGCTCCGAAAGAGCTGAAGTTATAAATTACAAGATGCGGTAATAATGCTGTCAGAAGCGGTGTCAAGGTCACGGCAGCCTCGAGTGATTTATTTATTTGATGACTGTATTCTGTGGATTATGGTTAATGAATTCGGAGTTATTTTCTATTGACGTTTTATATAGAAAACCAGTTCATTATGAATTTAGTTGATGGTGTGCATTACTGTACATTGGCCGGACAATGGCACCAGTCACCAGAATATTGTTTAGTGTTCAAAAATGTGAACTGAAATTAGTGACCAAGCCACTGAAATAATAAAAAAAAAAAGTCTCATTATTCAATGCAATTGTTCATGCTAGTAGCTTGAACATGTTGAATTGTCTGGTTAATATTTGACAGTAACTGAAGCAAATCATCAGATGTGATAAATATCTCGGTCGCAGAGTGTCCCCGTTTGACAAGTGTGACTGTGGCTAACCACAGTGCCACCACGCTGTGTATCCATCACTACAAAAGTCAGTGTTTTTACATTCTATTAAAGCTGGGAGTAACAACACACACACACACACACACACACAGAGTCAACAGAAGAAGAAAAAAACAAGAGCAGCTTTTTTTTGTCTAGTCAGATGTTGTTAAATGTACCTGAAAGTTGGGTTGAGAGAAGTTTGCATAAAATGATAAGAGATTGGCAGCGACCACTGGGGATTCCAGGGCTGCAAAAAATGACTGGGAGAGAGAGAGAGAGAGAGAGAGAGAGAGGGAGAGAGAGAGAGATGAATTGTATATAAAGGGAGGAACATGACAACAGTTCAGGTTCAGGTGTAACTCCACCCGACCCGACCCGTCGTGCATGCCGGGTTCTCTCTGAAGGATTCTCTTCTTGCCCCACAACCCTGTAACAGTACACAGTCCACCTCAGTGGACGTTGAGGTAAGCGCCTCGACTATTTCGTTGTGTGAGTTTAGATTCAGAGCTCAGACATGCAAAACAGTTGCAGGATGCAGATAAGACCGTCTGACAGCATTCCATCTTGGTTTTAGTTCAGTATTGTTTTACATTGGGAATGCTTTGAATGTGTACAAAATATGTTTATTGACTTTATTCTTTTTTTTTTTTTACAGTACACTGGTCTTTCCACCATGCTGCCAACCCTTGAAGCGGTAAATATTTCAGTTTTTTACTTCGGAACATACAAAACCTACATAAACTGAATAATCTATTCTATACTATGCAAAAATACAGCATAAACTTTAGGCATTACACAATCCCAGTATTTATTTATTTTTCTTTGTATGATATTTGATACTTGATATTTGATACGGGCAATATCTCACATCATCACGCTCCGCATCAGGAGTCCAATTCTTATCTTCTACTTTGTTATCTGTGCCTATAAGGTCCTTTTATGTAACCCGAATTGGAATCAAGCAAGTGAACTCATTTTTAGTCTGTAAATTAGCCATCACACAGACATTTATGAATTCGAATTCTAATTATTAGTTGAAATCTCACATTTTAATCTGTAAATTGGGTAATTGATTAATCAAAACACTCTCTGGGGAACTATGGAACATCCAGAAAAAAAACAACAAATGAGCATTGTGGGATTTACCACTAAATCTCCCTTCATACTGGCTGTATGTAAGAATTGTTGTAGTGCAAAAGGTAGAAGACAAGCATCAGATATTAATTATAGTTTATATCTCATGGTAATTCAGTGGCTCTCAGAAACGCATCTCAGCATTAAAGGGTTAATGATGAAACATCATGCATGTTTCTGCATGTTGTAACTGGATGCAATTCAGTACATTAATCAACAATAAATGACTATTTAATAGTCCTATTATTCCTGGGCCTCCTGACTAAACCGTGACGAACAACAGTTACAGATCAGCCACATGTACAGTCCACACAGCACGGGGGGGGCTCCAGCGGGCGTGGAGGTGGACCTGGACGTGATAGAGGAGTACCTGCAGGAGCACTCAATGGAGGTCTCGTCTCGCCCGTGCGCACATTCCAGGAACGAGGAAGAGCGCAGCTTCAGAGGTGAGGGAAGACGGACTTTCCACTGGGAAAGTCACTACATGTTTTCCACCTTATTTACATCACAACCACAATCACGTTTGCTGGGCAAGTATGTTCACACAAACGTTAGCCTGAGCACTTCGGAGTGTTGTGTCTTATGTTTTGTGTGTTTGTGCAGTCGTGATGTGACAATTTTCTTCAGGATAAAGTTTTCTAAATCCGAATCTTATTACCATTGTGCCCCTGAGCAAGACACTTCACCCTGAGTGTCTCCAGGGGGGGACTGTCCCTGTAACTACTGGTTGTAAGTCACCCTGATAAAGGATGTAAATGTATTTACATACATACACAATATACAGATTAAAAGCAAAACAACTCAATATACAGTACAGTCCAAAAGTTTGGACTCACCTTCTCATTCAATGTGTTTTCTTTATTTTCATGACCATTTACGTTGGTAGATTCTCACTGAAGGCATCAGAACTATGAATGGACACATGTGGAGTTATGTACTTAACAAAAAAGGTGAAATAACTTAAAACATGTTTTATATTCTAGTTTCTTTGCTCTGATTACTGCTTTGCACACTCTTGGTATTCTCTCGATGAGCTTCAAGAGGTCGTCACCTGAAATGGTTCTCCAACAGTCTTGAAGGAGTTCCCAGAGGTGTTTAGCACTTGTTGGTCCAGCTCACCCCAAACCATCTCGACTGGGTTCAGGTCCGGTGACTGTGGAGACCAGGTCTCCACTTTTTGTTAAGTACATAACTCCACATGTGTTCATTCATAATTTTGATGCCTTCAGTGAGAATCTACCAACGTAAATGGTCATGAAAATAAAGAAAACACATTGAATGAGAAGTTGTGTCCAAACTTTAGACCTGTACTGTATGTAAGGTGCAAGGCCTGTACTGTATGTAAACAATAATGTGCAAGTATGGAATGCATGACATTTGGAACACTAAAATCATCAGAACAACAGCTAATCTTGAGTGTCACTGTTACGTTTTTACTCAGTTATATTTTAGCAATTTATGTAGCGTATAACTTATGATTATAAATTACAAGTTGTATATTGTTAATTTTTTTTCTTCTTTACTTGCAACTTTCTAAAAAAATTATTTTGCTTTGTTTATTGGAGATTTGGATGAGTGACCCGTTTTACGTGACCTCGTCATACACATTTCATTGTAATGTTGTCCCTGCATTAACTTACACATATAATTGTGTATAATAGTGACAAATAAAAGTGACAGAGAACATTGTTTCAGATGGTACCTGGTCAGGTTGCTATGGCTACGAATGGCACTATGGAGTCCTGCCGATCCGAGAGCAACAACCCTGCGAGCGACAACCACTACAGCCTGCATGGCACAGCCCACACAGCCACAGTGAGTGGGTATGACTCCTTTCTTTTCCACTCTCCCACTGTCCCGCTGTCTCTCAGCTTTCTTCTTTCTAAGCCACAGAAGCTCGCCGAACATGGTCTTCTGAGGCTGACTCTCTCATGCTCCACAGGGACATGTCCCGATGAGGATGAATGCCTGCAGTGACTCGGACTCTCAGTCCACCAGTTCCAGCTACCATGAGTACCCACTGTCCCCATCTTTAGACAGCGCAGGGCGGAAGACAACTGACCCGCTGTCTCTGACACCCCTCTCAGGTAACAGTTCCCCACCAGTCCACTGGAGACTGCCTGTCTCATTCGGCGCGTCTCACCCTGCTGGTTTCTGCTGCCAGGCAAGAGGAAGCAGCGCCTTTTCCAGTTCCTCTACGAAATGCTGCAGAACCCCGAGATGCGCAGCTGCATCTGGTGGGTCCAGTCCACCAGCGGAACCTTCCAGTTCTCCTCGCAGAACAAGGAGCAGCTGGCCCAGATGTGGGGGCGCCGGAAGGGGAACCGGAAGACCATGACCTACCAGAAGATGGCCAGGGCCCTTCGCAACTACTCGCGCACCGGCGAGATCTGCAAAGTGAAGCGCAAGCTGACGTACCAGTTCAACGAGGTGACGCTGAAGGGACTTCGGGAGGACATGCAGCCGTGACAGCCGGCTCCAGCCCACCCTGAACACAGAGCAGGGCCTTGTACATAAATACTGAGTATTTGTGACACGGGGTTTACCACGTGACTATCGTTGCAGAGGAATCTTCGTAAATGTCAAGCAGTAATTGTTGTGCCAGGATTCGGCCAGTTTGTGAAAAGGAGGTTGTCTGCACCAAGGAAGACTGTAAAATGACGAAAGGAGTCTATTACTTTGAAATTCTTGTAAATCTTAGGATTGTTTAATAGAACTACTTTATAAGTAGTGATAACATTTATTTGCCAAAAGCGTCATACGGTCCCTGACAAATGTCTTGTCGCTTGTGTACAAATTGACCTCAAGTGCCACTGAAATATATTTCTAATCAAGATTTTTTACAAGAAATGGCCCATTTTATTCCCAGCAGTTTTTTTAATAATGTTTCAGTGCAAAACAAAACTGTCAAAAATGATTCTAATATTCAAAGCTTGGTAAAGCCCATTGAGTCCGTTTTTGCAAAGACATAAGTGTTGTCGCCTTGTCATATGAGCTTCACCTGTGACTAATAATGGATCAATTAGGTGTGTATAAAAAGAAGCCCAGTACACCAGACCTTCACATCAACTGCAACTAGACCTCTGCAAACATGCCTAAGATTCACCCTGAGACTAAAGTTTTGATTATCAAGAGGCTGAAGACCAGGTCCACTACTGATGTGGCAGACACCTTCATTGTGTCTCACGGTCAAGTACAGAGGATAAAAAAAGATTTGAAGAGACTGGAGACGTTTTTGACAAGCCCAGGTCAGGCAGACCCCGCAAGACAACTGCTCAAGAGGACCGTTTGTTGGCTTGAAAATCCAAGGACAGCCCATTTTCCAGGGGACTTCGGGAGGACATGCAGCCGTGACAGCCCATTTTCCAGTTCAGCAGAGCTCCATGAGACCTGGTCACCTGAAGTCCCTGTGTCAACCAGAACAACTTGTCGGATTCTGTCTTGAAATGGCCTGCATGGTCGAATCAGTGCCCAGAAGCCAGCACTAAACATTTACAGCATTTATGAGATCCAGAGATCCCTTATCCAGAGCGACTTACAATCAGTAGTTACAGGGACAGTCCCCCTGGAGCAACTTAGGGTAAAGTGTCTTGCTCAGGGACACAATGGTAGTAAGTGGGATTCGAACCCGGGTCTTCTGGTTCATAGGTGAGTGTGTTACCCACTAGGCTACTAACAAAAGACAATTGAAAAACCGTGTGGCATTTGCCAAAGCCCACAGCCTGCTAAAAGGATGGATGCTGGAAAAGTGGCAGAAGGTGGATTTTTCAGATGAATCTTCTGTTGAATTGCACCACAGTTGCCACAAATATTGCAGGAGACCAACTGGAGCCAATATTCACCCAGAAAACAGTGAAGTTTGGTGGCGGAAAAATCATGGTCTGGGGTTACATTCAGTATGGGGTTGTGCGAGAGATGTGCAGGGTGGAAGGCAACATCAATAGTCTGAAATACCAAGAAATATTAGCTACCTTTTATATTCCAAACCATAAAAGAGGCCAAATTCTGCTCCATCTCATACTTCAATCTCCACATCAAAGTTCCACAAGGCGTAGATGATCAAGATGCTCCAGGATTGGCCAGCCCAGTCACCAGACATGAACATCATTTAGCATGTGTGAGGTAGAATGAATATTGATGAACTCTGGGAGGCATGCAAGACTGCTTTCTTTGCTATTCCTGATGACTTCATCAATAAATTGTATGAATCTTTGTCAAACCGCATGGATGCAGTTCTTAAAGCTCATGGAAGTCATACAAGATTTTACATTTGGATCTCACTGCACCACTACTTAATTTGCTGACAATTTGTTTGCATTTGCAGTAATAGCTTTTCATTTTATTTTGTTTTAGCTTTTCATATTAGCTATTTCTAACACCAATTGATCAATTAAAAGTCAGGTTAATAGCAGGTGTTTCTACAAAATAGATAAGTGACAAGACTTTGTTCAGGGACGGTACATTAAGCAAGAGTGTGTTTCAGTGTGTGTTTTTACATCTTAAACTTGGTTGTCATTAAAGTCAAATTATTTGTTTAAATGTTTGTTTGTGCGTCGTTGGTGATTATAATACACTACAAAATAATTGCATTTGTTCATATATCATTAAAAATAACCCTATTTTACCCAGAGCACAGGGTGATAGATCATAATTTTTATTACTCTAAATATTTATAATGACTTTTTTTAATTGCTTCCTTTTCACAGTGTGTTTATTAGGTCTTGTGTCTAAACACTAAATTGTCACTGTCGCTGAGACCGATCTGATAAAGGAACACTCTCTTCTAGGATTTGGTTTTTCTTTCTGCTTTTCTTTTTTTTCCCAAACAGCCATATGCAAAGCATGTGTTCCCTGGAAAACTGCCACTGCAACAGAACTGTTAATGATTCACTGGGAAAAGCAAAATGTACCATGCACAGATGGCTGGGAACACAAACGTAGGACGGTGAAATTAAACTGAAATGAAAGGTTCTAGAAAATATGCGCGACTCGTCGCATGACAGAATAAAAGCACATCAACACGAGGGATGCCAGTGAATCCTAGTGAAGTTGATAGTGTACATATAGCATTTGAGTTTGTTCATGTACATGCAAAATGTTGAGGAAATATGTTTGGTGCGTCTGTATGGGCAGATGATGGCAGATGCCTGCTGGGCTGGGCTGGGTTGGCGTTTGTGAGAATGGTGACACCCAAACAACTAATAAAAAATTAATAAACCGTGCAGACGGTGGTTAAAGCAGCCCTCGGGGGTGAAGAGAGATCGATGTACGACCGGGATATAGTAAAAAGTGTCTTCATTTGTCGTTGGTGAACCTGTTTTTGTAGATGACATTTGTAGATGAGTCTTTTTTTGCCAATGAAGCGAAAGCATGCAAACTTGGAGCCCAGATTTGTAATTTTGCATGAGTGTTATCCATCACTCCGCCATGTGGCTCATGTAAGTACATAAAAACATTTAAACAGAATGCAGAATGCCCATGCAGTATCCTATTCACACAAAAAAAAAACATTCTGAGGAGTGATAATTTAATATTTAAATAAATGTATTTAATTGCAGCAATATTCATCAAAAGAGGTTGGTAGATCCAGAGCAACACATGCGGCCATCCTTTTCTGGTACGACTTTGCACATTCAAGCAACACATGATCACATAATGCATTCATGAAACATGGCTTCATAGGTGAAAGGGTGCCGAAGTCACCTGACCGCAGTACGTTAAAAAGATTTCGGATTTAATCACCGTTCCCTAAAGAAGAGGACCGATGTGCAACACGGGTGCTAACAGCCTAGTGCGTAACACACTCGGATATGAACCAGAAGACCACATTGTTCCCCTGAGTGTCTTCAGTGGGACGCAATACAAGTGTAGAATTCTGGGTGTGAAAATAAATGCTCGTTGCAAGGAATGTTGTGTTACAGAACGACCGCCGTGGTCTTCATGCACAAGGTTACACACATTAACACTACATACATTTATTCACAGCCCACACCTTCACACCAGCAGAGGTTGGATCGTTGGATTAACAAAGGCAGGCAATGAATGCAAATGTCACCCACTAGCAGGAGAGGGATGATGTTTATCTCTGTGGTAAGCAGTGGTTTCGCCCCATCTGGCGGGACCCTGATGGAAACCTAATGCCCTTGGGGTGAGGTGTCCATCAAGTCATAGTGAAGCATTGTGTCACAGGAACGCTGTGTCACAACAACTTTTGAGGATCTTGTACCTTTCTAAAAACTTGTACATTGTCGTTGTCAACAAAGCATTGACTCGAACTTGATATTTGTATGCTGGTAGTGGTGGTAGTAGCCTAGTGGGTAAGACACTCACCTGTGAACCAGAAGACCCAGGTTCAAATCCCACTTACTACCATTGTGTCCCTGAGCAAGACACTTAACCTTAAGTTGCTCCAGGGAGACTGTCCCTGTAACTACTGATTGTAAGTCGCTCTGGATAAGGGCGTCTGGTAAATGCTATAAATGTAATGTAATGGTAGTCAGTGTATCAGTCACAGGACAATAACGTGACTTTATTATCCCATTTAAAAGGAGAATTTTGATTTGATGGCTAAAATAGCACACAATGAATTTGGGCCTGGACATTGTAAAATGTTTAAAAATGTGTACACGACAACAACAATATAGAACCAGTACGCAGAATATTGGTCTATGGAGTGTGCGAGGCTGTGAAAATATGAAAGGTTATTGTTTAGCTAATCAGGCCTCGGAGAATTATGGGGTTGGAATTTTGAGCATGAAGAAGAAATAATTGCTCGGTTGATACCTCCCACACAATTTTGTGATCGCTTAACTAAGACCTCTCTCCCCACCTCTGGAATTGTCCCTCAACTCTACTACTTTTCTTAAGTGTTCGCGTCTTCTTTCCTCCAATGTGCTGGGTGGTTTACACGGTTCTGGAGGTTCTGGTGGCCGTGGCATGCTGCACGGGGAACGTCCTGGTGGTGTGGGCCGTGCAGCTGCGGCAGTCCCTGCAGCAGCCCACCTTCTGCTTTGTGGTGTCTCTGGCCGTGGCCGACTTCCTGGTTGGGGCGCTGGCAGTGCCACTCGCTGTGTTGGTGGACGGGTGGGTGCAGACGTCCTTTCACGTTTGTCTTCTGGTCAGCTCTGTGGTGCTGATTCTGACGCAGGCCTCCGTCCTGTCTCTGCTGGCCATCTCTGTGGACCGCTACCTACGTGTCAGAATACCCATCCGGTAAGACAACCGCCCATGTTTCTTTTCTAATATTGTATTAGGCGATTAAAATCCTGATAATTAAGGCACAATTACAAAATATAAAGTAATTATAGTTAATTTTTGCTTCTGAATTTTATTTGAATATGATCTGAGGAATTGAGAAATGACTTTTTTCATATTCAACATTGTGTATTTAAATTTTGAAAGTGAAATGATTTACTTGAATACTATAAATAATTCCACGTGTGGATCGTGACTATGTGTGGATTTGGGGATCTCTGGCTAAAACAGTCAAGTCCTTGTCACAGATATAAAAAAGTGGCAACGCAGAGGAACTCGTGGGCAGCGGTCGCGCTGTGCTGGTTCATCTCCTGCCTGCTTGGAATGCCTCCTCTCCTCGGCTGGCATAACGGCCACGCCCTCCCTGCCTCGGCCAACTCCAGCGCCATCAAATGCACCTTCCTGGCCGTGGTGTCCTTGCCCTACATGGTATACTTCAACTACTTTGGCTGCATCCTCGTGCCCCTGGTTGCCATGACGGTGCTCTACAGTCTGTTGTTCTGCAATCTTCGCTGGCGGCTGCGGAGGGACGTGGCTCCAGGGACCCGGGCTTTCTATGTTAAGGAGCGTAGACTGGCGCGGTCCCTGGTGCTGGTCCTTGCCCTCTTTGCCGTCTGCTGGATGCCTTTGCACGTCATGAACTGTGTGCTGCTCTTTGCCGGGCCACAGGCCATCTCCCACGGAGCGGTCTACGCCGGCATCCTCTTGTCCCACGCTAACTCCGCCGCCAACCCCGTGGTTTATGCCCTCCGCATTCAGAAGATCCGAGAGGCTTACAAGGAGATCTGGAGCCAATATTTCCTCCGCATTCTGAGAAGGTGCAGATGGAGGAACTCCATGGAAGACGAAGAGTAGCCTTGCAGATACTCTGAGAAGAAATGCATTGCCCCAAACAACAAAAAAAGTGTAAAGTATATCATACACTTGTCAAAATGGTTATAGCTATTGATTCCTTTGAAAAATAAATGACATTGTTTGCAAAAAGTAATTGTTCCAATGGTACACCTTCACTATTATAATATAAGGCCAATTTTGTCAAATGAACAATACTCATCACTGCCTAATTTTATATGTATAGTCAACCTTTCTCTCTGCAGTGAATTGATTTGTGACTAATTCAGATTGTAAAAATGCGAGTACTATGACAGATGCAGGGTTTAGGGTCTCTTCTAAGTCACTTTGGATAAAAGTGTCTGCTAGGTAAAGTAAAGTAAAGTAAAGTAAAGTTTAGGATCCTGATGATAATCTGCTGTGGTCTTAAAGGTAAAAGCCTGGTGACGTTCCTCACATTTTCTCAGTTTAGTGGTCACTGTGGGGTTTGACTTCGCTAGAACAGGAAGATGCTGCGGAACTTGAGTAATATCTGGCATGAGAATCATTACACAGGCGGGCTTCGTGAGAGTATTGATGGATTAAAGATAATGTACTGACCATCTACAGAAAGTTAGTGGTTGTGGTAATCCGGTTACATTGTGGAAGCACCGTTTCACAGTTTATATTTTAGACCTTTCAGTACATGATCATATTCCCACCTCTAGGGGGAGCTCTATGCAAACAAATGAAAGGCCACGTTCAACTCTTTGTTAGTACTTCCTGTCAAGAGGTTTACTGTCTGCTACCCCTCAGTTCACGTTTTGTTTGACTCTGTAAGTTGCCGCCTTTGTGAATTTGTCAAAGTTTGTCAAAGACATTGGTAACGTTCCTTTAATCCTGTGATTCAATAAAGGATCAAAAGCAAAGAACAGAAACCATCTCTGGATTTTATTAAGATCATGTTCACTTCATCGTTTAATGAGCTCTCTGACAAAATCGGGTCCAAACCGCCTGAATGAGGTGGCCATCGGAGGTGAAGCGTTCACCGTAGTGCTCTGCTGACTTCCCATCCCGGTCTCCTCGGCTTCCTGTGCGGCTCTCGGGGAAGGCAATAGACTGTATAGTTTTCACCTAAACAGCGAAGGAATCGTGTCCACCAAACTATACAACCTACTACCTCACCTCGAAAGGCACCGACCCCACGCAGCCCGGGAACGCTCACGGCGTTTGTCCCCAACCGCTGCTTCCCAGAGGACGCTTGGTAAGTGCTGTGGGATTAGATGGCTTCACTGTCCCCTCAGGAAAGACAGTAGATTGCATAGTTAGGTCAGAGGGAGATCGCACAGCTCCACAACTATTCAATCTACTACCTCGGCCCCAAGGACAGCAGAAACAAGGACTCCTTTACTGGCCGTCAGACGAGGGGACCTGGGGACAGACAGATGTGTTGACACACTGCACGTTTCTGCATTTCAGATCAAAGTCAAAAATAGTGTGAATCACATTAGTGGTTAAAAAAAAAAAAAAAAAAAGAAGAAGATTTTAATTCCATTAATGTTTTTGTGAAACGAATGCAACTGAAGCATTTCTATATACATTTTGCAGACGAAGAGATAAAAAACGGAGGCGCAGCACCTTCAGACTCCCACAAAGTGCTAATTCTGAACGGCAAAGAAATAGCCGGCTGGCACGCAGACAGTGTGCCATGTGACGAGGGCGCGCTGCCAGGAAGTGTTGCCTGTTTTGCCAAAGGAGCGAGTTAATTCCAACACAACAACCTTGGGGAGGCTCGCGGCCGAGCGCTCTGCGGTGAACAGAAGAGCACAAAGCTGCGATTCTGCGGGCCCAGGGAGGAGGAAGGGGGAAACAAAATGGCTGCGCATCAGCCATCTTAGGGCGCCAAGAACTAATAGCGCTGGCCAAACATCTGCAAGGTGACGGGCGGTGCCGGGAGATCGGCGGCTCCCCGAGTTTGCATCCGGGACTTCCTTTTCACGTCCTTTTCAAATGCCATCGTTCCGAGGAAGGAGAAGCGGGGATCGCTTGTGACCAGGGGACAGGCGCGCCGAATAACCGAATTCTCTCCCCCTCGTACCTACCACAACTACGTGAAAATCACGTTACGTCATATCGTATTGTATGTAGTGTGTTGAATCTGGCTGAGTTTGGGGCGGGGCGCGGCCAGTCCCCCGGCCTATTAGCACGAGAAGCCTCGCGGTGACCCATTAACATTCAGACGTCCTTCGGCTACATTAAGGCGGACGGTGATTGGAACGTTTTGGCACGCCGCTCCCCAGGGAGAGTCGGAGTCTAAGGAGGTGAAGGTGGAGGACGGGTCGGCACCAGACCTAGTCACCATTTCAGAGAAGACGCTCCTCTGTCCTGAAAGGAACCTGAACGGAGGCGTCACGTGACGCCCCGGCACTTAAATCGCGGCACGGCGTCACATGTCGGCAGGTTCGAGCTCCGGCCGGCCTGCGGCGTCCGATAGTCGCGACCCCCTGACCCCCTGAGCAAAGTCAAATCTGTCTCGCCTCACGACCTGATGCAGATACTCCACTCGCGTCAGCTCTGGAGATGTTCTGCCACGGAACCAAAAAAACACGGCGCACAAAGCCAGAAAAATGAGAATTGTTGTTTTGTTCATATTTCTTCGTTATCAGTGTTCGATGGTGAAAATGGGCCAGCGCGGCTCCAGCTGTACAAATATACTCAAGGCTCGCTGCGTACTTCCTATACGCCGCCAAACATGGTTTTGGGGTATTATGATGATTAAAATCGCTGAATAAACAGCGTAGGGTGCTAGTAGCCTAGTGGGTAACACACTCGCCTATGAACCAGAAGACCCAGGTTCGAATCCCACTTACTACCATTGTGTCCCTGAGCAAGACACTTAACCCTAAGTTGCTCCAGGGGGGGGGACTGTCCCTGTAACTACTGATTGTAAGTCGCTCTGGATAAGGGCGTCTGATAAATGCTGTAAATATAAATGTATGTAAATGTCCATTCATAATCTAAAATATGTTTGGGCATCCTGGCATCCTCAGCCTGTCCAGGGTAAGTTATAATATTTCTCCAGTGATTGTGGCTTTCAGGCTATTGTGTTACTCAAGCCGTGCAGAAATGTGGACGGTGCAAAATGCTAATTTAGAGGCTTCTGGGACGCGAACGCCAGGGCTTTTCACGTATGTCACCACCTCGGATTACACAGAGCCAAACAGGATATGTTTTTCTTTGCACGTTTCCGTCTCCGTTGCTTTTCCCAACAAGACGTCCATCCCAAGGTTGTCTACGGTGCCCACAGCTTCTTACGGTCTGAAACTCAGGAAGCTGCCAGCGCTTTGACATGTCGGAAGGTCATGATTCATTTTAAAATCCGATGTACCATTATCTATAATCTCACACAGATCCTGTAATCCTATAAAAAAAAAAATCAATTCCAGAAATAAAGTAGAATTACGCACCAAAAACATGCAAAATGTTCTTACGCCTCATCCCTGCTGAGCATAATGACGAACAACAGGCCCCCACACCCTACCTACACCCAAAGGATTTCGCTTTACTGATCGTCCAATTAAAACCGAGCAGCAGCACAATTAAGCACCAATCCACCCACACCCACCGTCACAGCTGTCAATCACACGTTTGTTTGTGATGTCAAACAAAGAAAAACAAACAAACAGAAAATATGCACCAAAAATACCTAGTGTTGGGGAGGAGAGAGTCCGCGGGAAGCAGCTGGAGGGTTGGCACAGACGCAGCGATTGTGAAATGAGAGGATTGGCTGAGATTTTTTCCCCGCTTTTCTGAGCCCGGTGCCAAGAAATGGGCACCGCCCGTGTGCCAGGCTGAATTAGAATGAACGACGGAGATGGTGGTGATGTTGTGGGGAGGTTTTTCGGGGGGTTGGTGGGTGGGCTGGCCTGGGGGGGGGGGGGTCTGTCTGCATGCTGCATTGTGGTGTGAGGGTGGTGGTGGTGGGGGGGGGGGGGGGGGGTAATTGTTGGCAGCAGAAGAGTAAAAGATGTCGATCGAGACATTTGGGAAAATGTCCGCGTGTCGATGGTGCGAGACCGCCGCCTTCGTTTGAAGCTGGATCCCGCGCTTGTTTCACGTCGGGTGGCCGCAGTAATACAGCATGAGCGATATCGCTGCAGGTCACCGCGTGAATAACGCCGCCGATTTCGCGATTGCTCGTTTCCTCCCCGATTAAGAGTGCTCGTGTTTAAACGGAATGCGCTGATGACCTTTTTCTCCCTCCGAGGTGATTAGTGCCCTAATCTGGATGGGTACGTACCGCTCAGCCCTTTTCTCTTATGATGACTTCACTAGTTCATACAGAGATTACACAGTAAATGATTTAAGGACTGGGGAGATGAGCAATCTTATCCCTATTTATCATCCCAAATTCAGCCTAAATCTATATGTGCACATGCATACATAAACTTAAATGAAATAGTTATTGCTCAAAGCTGCAAAATGATTCCAAATGCTAAATGACACTAAACAGTCATGGCTGGACCAGCTTGTGCATTGTCCCCTGCCGTCCAGCTGAACCAGAACCAAACGTCCATGCTGCAAAAATAGCGCCCCCAAAACAGGAAGCCTGTGTGGCGTTGACCTTGGCTGACTGCATCTTGCGGTCTCCGGGGGGGCCTGCTCTACCCACCGAAAGTTCCTGATAACGCCCCCGGCCCCGCCTTGTTTATGCAGGCGCGCTAACAAGCCCGGAGCACTCCTCTGCCGGGTCTGCGCCTGCACTTTGCATGTGGTTCGCAGCAGCCAAAAACCGTTCAACTCGTATCAACATTTTTATTTCACGGACCAAAACGTGACAGGTAGCTATAAACGGATTTTCCTCCACAAATCGAGAGCACAAGCAAATTAGTATTCGTTTACGGTTTCTACTTTGCAAAATGCATGACACATACAACCATTTGCCTTTTCTTCTCAAATAGGGCTTTAGTGGAAAAAACGGGGGCCAACTAGCGAGTAACAAAGGCGCCATAAATACAGGAAGTAAGCCTAGACACACACAAAAAAAAACGAAGCAACACGATAAGTTCATCTGAGGCAAGCAGAGAGGGGAGGAGAAAACATTCTCTCCCCCCTCCCTCCCTCCCCGCTCCCCAGTTCACACTACAAATGAACCTAAAGACGACACTTTCTCAGAACCGATAAAAAAAAGAGGAACGTCTTCCTCATATAAGCTGTAACGCGAGTCCATATGAGGCCAAGAGTTTCTACAACTGCATACGGTTCAAAGTCGGTTCACAGTCCACAGTCTGCCGTCTGATGCAACGCGGGCCTATTAATAGAGCATGGAATAGATTTTAGCAACGCATAAACACGTGGCGTACGGGCGCCATCTTGTTTATTTCACTGCAAATCTATGGATAATTCCGAAAGGCCGTGTGGAATATGCTCAAAGCAGAAGCTTAAACATAGAAATGACAAATATGGACTAATCCGGGGATCCAAATGCTGTTTGTGATGAAACTAATGGTATTTGCTCTCAACCTTCTACAACTCACTCCACCCGGTTAGTTCCTTCAAATGAAACTAGGATGCCCCTTGATTGGTAGCGTGAGGAGGAAGAAAAGTGAAATTATGGTAAGCGTTGGTAAATAATTAACCCTTCGAGGTGAAAGTGCTCCCCGCCCGGCCTACTTCTTCCTTCTTGTACCGTTCCAGAACCCTCTGTTCATGTCAGGCGAATGTTGGCTGGCGCCGTGGGGAAATGCGTTTCGGGGGGCAGAGACTGCCACTTCCTCCCGAGTTCTGCAGTCGACGCGCGTCCCGGACGCGTAGTCCTGTTCGGTGCTCCAGGTGAGAGGAACCAAAGACCAAAAAGTACCAGAGTGTGACCCTTTCAAAGTTGGTTCTGTGCAGACTGCTGAAATGAACGCAAAGCAGCGCTCAATCGCAACTGTCTGCGATTAATACGCCGGCTATCTTCCCTTTAGCTCGCAACTGGCGGCGGTAAAAGTTTTCCCGTGCGGCGTGGAAATGGCGGACAGGGCGGCGTGGCCGCCGGGCCGAGGCGGGCGCGTCTGCAGGAGGAAGGATGACAGCGAAGAAGCGAGGAGCAACGCGGCGGACAGTGACGGCGAAATGCGGCGGCTGAAATACCTGTAGCGCGGATCTCGGCGCGCCAAGGGCTGGAGGCGAGCGGGGCCAATCGCGGCGCGCACTCCCCTGCTTTTCTCCCGACCCGCTTTGCCGCCAATGCCAACTGGATGGGACGAGAGGAGAGGAGAGGAGAGGAGAGGAGGAGGGACAAAAAAAGAAAGAAGCGAGCCGGCGCGCACCAGAGCGCGGGGTACCGGCGGAAAGGGAGGGAAAAAGCGGCGTGAGGGCCGATGACGCATCGCTGCCGGAGCTGTAATGCCGGGCCATCTCTTCCGCTCGCGCCCAACTGTTTCGCACTTCCGAGCGTCGTCCAATGGCGCGATGCCTTACGGACAAAAGTTGTCCCCGATGCGGCGCAGCGGGAACCCGGCGAGAGATAAGACGGCGTCCACGGAGGAGGGGACGATACTCACATGATCCTTTGCAAAGAAGTCCGCCAGCTGTCACAGCGCTCAACCTTTCAACAGAAAAAGCCTTCGTTAACCCTGTCCTCCCCCCCAAAAAAGGACGGGTGAGGAGTCAATAGGTTCGCCCTGACGACGTAGCCAAGCTTTTTGTCAGCAGTTGGCACCCGTCCCAGGTAGTGCGGGTCTTAAGAGCCCCGGTGCTCACTAATCGCCTGGGGTCTGTTCCCCGGCCGCCCGTCTGTGGGCTTTGTTTTGCTCGTTGATGCCGGGTCGGTCCTTCCTTCCCCGCAACCCTCCAAAAAAAACCAAACCCTTCCGTGGTGGATTAGATTTATTCGCTTTTTTGCCAACCCTTCCTGGCGAAATGCTGCTAGACCATCTGTCCCATTTCCTCCGTCCCTGTTTTTAATGTGTACAACTACCGTGGCATTAGAAGAAAAAAAAGCGAAATGTTAAAGTAATTCCAACGCGCCGGCAGGGACTCCGAGGTCCCCAAACTCCTCGCCGCAAAAGAGGAAGTGACCGAAATAAATCCCTCTCCTCCGAGCCAAAATGCACATGTCCCCGCCGCCGCTGTGCGAGCGAGGTGACGCTCACCTACACACGCGAGAGTACGGCAAACAATCCCCCTGCCCCAACACACCTCCTGGCTTCTCTCCGGCATTGTTCCGGGCAGCTTTTTCTGTGACGTCACCGTCCTTTTGTTATATATAAATGTATATATACTCTGTGAACGTTGGTCACCCTCGTGTGCAGAGGACACTCCTCCGGGGGAGAAAAAACCCCGAGAAAGTATACGGAGAGTCGAGGTTGTCACGGCCGGATTTAAATCGAGCAAAAAAAAAAAAATCATAAATGATTACTTCGCGACACCATTGTTGTTTTTTTTTTCCTGTCCCGGCTCCTCCAGAGTCTCTTCCTGCTCAGACAGGGGGAGGCTGTAAAAGTTTCAGCTGCGCCGGCTGGGACAGCCTTATTTGGCAGGAGTTCAACAAAAGTGGCGTCTGCTTCCAGAAGCCAGCCAACCGGCTCGTCCAGCGGGGCTGCAGAGAGCGAGCGAGCGAGCGAGCGAGCGGGCGGGCGGGCGGGCAACCCTCCGCCCATGCGTCGCTGGCCCGGGGCGGAGCAAGCGCTCGGCGGGCCGCCCCCTCCGGCCCTGCCTGCACCCGAGCGGGTCTGGAGCGCGGCGGGGCGAATCTAGGTCACGCCGCGCCTGGCCGCGTCAAGGCTGAACTGAAGCGCCTTTAAGGGCTGAATTCAGTCAAGAAGCACTTGCCCTTTAACTTGAACTCGGGTACGGTGGAGTCTGGCGGCGAAAGCGTCCTCTTTAGGCGTGGAGCAGCATCAAAAGTTTCTGTCCCACTGACGTGGCCGTCCTGTTCTTCAGGGGCAAACGTGGACCCTCACCCCAACCTACATTTACATTTACAGCCTTTATCAGACGCCCTTATCCAGAGCGACTTACAATCTGTAGTGACAGGGACAGTCCCCACCGGAGACACTCAGGGTTAAGTGTCTTGCTCAGGGACACAATGGTAGTAAGTGGGATTTGAACCTGGGTCTTCTGGTTCATAGGCGAGTGTGTTACCCACTAGGCTACAACCGCCCTAATAATCTGTATCATGCACGGCAAGTGACGTCCCCGCTCTGTTGGTTTTGGGCCCGCTGCCCTTCCGTCCCGCCGCTGTTTACGTTGGCGCGGCCACTTTCACAGGTGCTGGCAGCGCCGGACAGAAAAACCGCTGCCCGGGCACAGGGCTGTGACTTGTTGCCGGATGAAGTCACATCCATGTGCGGCCCTGGATGATTCCTACACGCCCGTCTGTTTATCGGTTCCTCCGTCGTGCCGACTCGATGTCTCCTGCCCTCTGCCAGCTGCCGCGGTTTGAAATGTGAACCTGTTACGTGCTCCTAAGGGCGCAGGTGAAAGCTCCAGCGGACCATTTTGTGGCGGCGGCGCGGTCGGAGTCTCCAGGCTGTGCACACGCGCTTCGCGGATGGCCACTCGGGCACAGGGACGCCGAGGAATGTTCCGGGTCTTCTTTAGCCAAGGGGTCGAATGCATCATAATATGTAGGGCCGCGGTGTGACGTTGGTGTCTAGGAAAGTTGCGAATTGTAGTATTGCAGTATTTTTCTGCACAACACCGCAACACTATTATAACACTGTTATAACATGTTTTTAAAAACATGTTTTTTTAGATAAGTTATCGCAATGAGGCCATAGTTCTTAGTAATGTATTCCTTAAACAACAGTATTTAGTTGCACATCTTCAAGATACTGATGACTAACATTTTGGGTTTTTTTTTATCTGTTGAAATTCTGAGGACATCCTTAACTTGACATTATGCCTCACATTCTAGGTTTTATTATAGGGCTTTGAAAATATGGCCCATATATGTGACCCTCAACAGCATTTTTTTGGACCAGAGATTATTGTACTGTCACACATTCGCAACCTTGTTGTCTTTCCACTGCTGTTACATGCGGTATCGTTTTAATGCTGCTTGTGTCTACGTTGGTCTTGCAAGTTAACTCAAGCTGGGAATTTGACTCTTCTGCTCAACGATCAAAGCAAAAATCGCTTAAAACTCACCCAGCTCCCTCAGATCAGAGCCAGTTCAATAGACCCTATAACCAAACTGCACACCTGCCAGATATACTGGGAGTGCTGCAGTTACTCATTGACAAGGGTGTACCCCAGGCCTACGAGGCGGAGCACGGTCACATCAGGACATGTCACTCCCAGAATGACTGTGTCGCTCACGTCCTGTAACATACATGAACCTAAACGTGACCGGTTTTAGCCGTTTTCTTGCCAAACCGTCCTGTGCTCGGCTACAGGCCATCCCGTGTGGTTTATCTGAGACCTGTGGCGCTCCTTTAGTGAGTCATGTGCCAAAGGTGCACATCATATCACCGGTGTTAGGGATTTTACTATAGGTCGCCTCGACTGACACGGATCGCTGTGCTCTTCTGAGAGCGCCATGTTTACGGTGACATTGTGCCGGTCTGGACAGGCAGGTTAGAGTAGCGCTTTTTCCGCGGTGGCTCTGCGCACGCTCACGTTTCTCCAGTTTTGCAGACATCTGTGGCCATTGTGGAGACCTGTTGTTCCGTATCTAAATGTAATCTAGACTCTTCGCAGCCGGCCAGATGCACTTTGAAAGCGGGGCAATATCCACGGAGATGAATGCGTGCAAATGTGACACTTTTACACACCACTTCCATGCTGCTGTTAAGCCGATGCTTTATCCCCGTCCCTGGGCCAAGCGCCAGTCTCCCGCGGTACGGGCATACGTGTGCATGGTGACGCACATAACATTACCACGGCCTCTTTATAAAGTAAGTCAGTTGATCTGAAATGCGGTCCCCCTGTTCGGAAAGGGTTTAGTTGGACTGCAGCCGACAGGATTTTCTGGTTTTACAGTACTGCGACGCGGTCGCACGGATCACACAGATACATCTACGTTTCGCACCTTCCCTTTGTGGGGGAGGGGTCCTGAAAAGGATCTGTAGCATTGTTCAATTGTGCGAACGCGTGTATCATATATTACGTGTCACCCGGGGGCCTTAGGGACAAAGCGAACCCCCTGTAATGTTATAGTGTGCCGTGCCATATTAGACCACACGATCGAGAAAAAAAACATAGCCACGCACTTTTGTTCAACTTTTAAGAAACATTAATTCTACACGTCAATGTCGATAAGCGTTTCAGCGTGTGCTTTAAAACCCCAAAGCTTCTGTTGTCCAGGCCAGTGCTCAGGAGCCCGGTGTTGTTATGAATGGATTTTTGACAGGAGAGGATAAGCAGCTGTTATCCTGTTATCGGCCCACCGCGGCCAGCTGTACCGGGGACCTATCGTGCACGTCGCCAAGCTGCCAGTGTCTGGGGGAGGCCACGGCCCAACCTACGCCGTCGCCCCACGAGGCCATTCGCTCAGTTGGAAATCGACTGCAGCGTTATGCTGTTTTCCATGGATTATTCAATCATTTGACAACTTATGTTTTTATGTTTTATAGATTTTTAAAAGTCTTGGTGATGCTTGATGACGAACAAGACGACAACGTGAACGGACCTGTTCTTAAAATATGGATGTTCTGATGTTTGGTTCAGCCGCTTGGGATTTGAATTCCCGAAAAAAAGAGAAGAAAATAAAAATGGTGGAAAAAGTGAAGCGAGTTGTAGAGGAATCTGTGGCTATATACAAGTTATCAGGAAGAGCTCAGTGTGGTAAAATATGGCATAAAACTCAACTCAGACAAGAAGAGGAACTGGAGGAAAAAAAGAGCAGGGGTCACCAGGTCATGGATAACACCAGACTACTAGCCTAGCTGTTTAGCAAGTTAGCATAAATCGCTGTAAAAATTGTTTGCAGGGCAATTAAGTGACACAGAAATCTAGATATTGTCATGTAATAAAAAATAAAAAAAGAATGTATAGGAATATTTAAGGGCTGCATTTTCTATTTACTTGTATAAAACTGGATTTAAGCTGAAATTACATTAAAACATCTGACTAGCGCGGGCCTGTGGCGAGTTTCACTTCTTCGTGGATACTTAACATATGCTGGACTTTTGTGTGAGCCACTCACCGTCAGCTGGATAGGAAGCACATGCTAATGGCAACCAGCGATAAGAAAAGCGGCCGCGCTTCGACTAAGTGCGGGTCTCGTGAGGTCAGGGGAATTTCTCTGCCATGCGTGGGAACGAGGAGATGCCCCTATGCGATGTGGCTCGGGCCTCTCCATCTGTTCTCTGCTGGGATCTCCTCCACAGAACACGTGACCCTTCGATGACCCTGGACGGGGGCCTGGTACAGTAATGACGTTCGTATCGGCACGGCCTGGGAAGGCTGAAATGCGGTTTTTAATTTGCGCGCTTGAGGCGGAAAGGAGCGCTGTGCCTTTAAGGTCTGAAGTGCAGCGCCACAGTGGGCAAGTTCATTGGCCTTTCTTGGGCTCCACGCCAAACGTCGTGTGCTTGTCAAGAGTCGGCCGTCTTGCCAGCAAACCCATTAGTCTGGACTGTGGTAATCAGGGAGCGAGCCAAGCGGGGTGCCGGTCTGAAAACGGCAGCTGGTTCCGGTTTACAGGGACTGGACTCTGATCTCTGAACCAAACCCCTGCTTTCTAACATCCAGACCCCACACTACCGAATTCGAGGTGTAAAGGGCAGAACCAAAAATACGGGCCTGGATTCTGACTATTCTGAATGGGCCTGTTACTTAAACCCCTTACTTTGTTTAATAGGTTAATGTCATCAATGACAACAGTTTATCACGATCCCTGCTTTACAGAAACGTTTACCACAGTATGTCTGCTGGATACTCCCCTAATTTCCATGTGAATAATACTCTCTTTTGTAGTCACACTAGAGTTGCGGTTATTAGCGTTTGCTGAACTCTCTTACCACCTTGTGGCTGAAATCAGAATTGCAGACACATAGATGGACTGCAAATAGCCCCCCCCCTTAACAGAATGTCTAGAGAACACTAACTCGCGTGAAATGAGATTTTAATTCCGCACAAACTGGATTCATTCCAGGATTTCCACCGGCTCCACGAAATTAAGTCCCTTTTCATACCCAGACGCGAAAAAGGCAAAATTTAGATGTGTGAAAAATCATTATATGTGATTTGAGAGTAAGTCCATGGTGTAGAAATTCTTTGGGGGGAAAAAAGGTTAGTTTGAAGCTAGTTTTCGATTAAATATACTAACCATGTGCTACTAACCATGTACATTTTTCTATCAGCTGATTTGATGAGAACATCTGTAATGAGCCAGTCAACAGCGAACTGTGAAAATCCCTGTGTGGTTTCAGGAGGGATGGTACATTCCTGTTCAGTCCCTCCCTGCCTGATTGGATCTTTCTAGGGCAGATGAGCATCCCGGGAATCCTATTATCAACTTTCCCTGAATTCACTTCTTCCGGACCAGTACTTACAGTCTCTGCCTCACAGGGATCATTTATTCATTTGTTTGTTCATGTAGCCTTTCATTTCAGCCGACGTGCATTAACTGAACATGTCTGCAGAGAAGGTAGGGTCATTTTTTGGTGGTTTTTGAGATCTGTGTAGCCTGTAAAAATGAGATGACAAATAATAATTGAACTATTTCTATATATTCAGACCTTTATTGTTGTGTTAGGGGGTATCAGGAATCATTCAGATAACATACACTGCAAAATGTATATTTTTCAGAGACAATACATTTATTCTCATCGGCTTCATAATGTGACATCAGTAGAATTCAGGTTTGAATTGTTCTTACATTTACATTTACAGCATTTATCAGACGCCCTTATCCAGAGTGACTTACAATCAGTAGTTACAGGGACAGTCAC